>NC_069502.1:1137572827-1137872827 GCF_027579735.1 Bombina bombina
TGCATATATTCATATTCCAATTCATCCGGATCACTATCAGTTCCTGAGATTCTCTTTTCTAGACAAGCATTACCAATTTGTTGCTCTTCCTTTTGGCCTAGCAACAGCTCCAAGAATCTTTTCAAAGGTTCCCGGTGCCCTACTCTCTGTAATCAGAGAGCGGGATATTGGGGTGTTTCCTTATTTGGACGATATCTTGGTACTCTCTCAGTCTTTACGTTCTGCAGAATCTCACATGAATCAACTAGTGTTGTTTCTTCAAAGACATGGTTGGAGGATCAATTTACCAAAAAGTTATTTCATTCCTTAGACAAGGGTAACCTTTTTAGGTTTCCAGATAGAATCAGTGTCCATGACTTTGTCTCTAACAGACAAGAGACGTTTAAAATTGGTTGCAGCCTGTCGGAACCTTCAGTCTCAGTCATTCCCTTCAGTAGCTATGTGCATGGAAGTTTTAGGTCTTATGACTGCAGCATCGGACGCGATCCCCTTTGCTCGTTTTCATATGAGACCTCTCCAGCTTTTTATGATGAACCAATAGTGCAGGGATTATACATGGATATCACAATTGATATTCTTAAATCCCAATGTTCAACTTTCTCTGACTTGTTGGTTAGATCACCATCGTATAATTCTAGGGGCCTCTTTCATTCGTCCAACCTGGACTGTGATCACAACAGATGCAAGTCTTTCAGGTTGGGGATCTCTGACAGCACAAGGAGTTTGGAAATCTCAAGAGGCGAGATTACCAATCAAGATTCTCAGGGCTCTTCAGTTTTGGCCTCTGTTGAAGAGAGAACCGTTCATTTGTTTTCAGACAGACAATGTCACAACTGTGGCATATGTCAATCATCAGGGTGGGTCTCACAGTCCTCAAGCTATGAAAGAAGTATCCCGGATACTTGTTTGGGCAAAATCCAGCTCTTGACTAATTTCTGCGGTTCATATCCCAGGTATAGACAATTGGGAAGCGGATTATCTCAGTCGTCAGACTTTACATCCGGGAGAATGGTCTCTCCACCCAGATGTGTTTTCTCAAATTGTTCAGATGTGGGGGCTACCAGAAATAGATCTGATGGCATCTCATCTAAACAAGAAACTTTACAGGTACCTGTCCAGGTCCAGGGATCCTCAGGCGGAAGCAGTGGATGCATTGACACTTCCTTAGTGTTATCAACCTGCTTATATTTTCCCGCCTCTAGTTCTTCTTCCAAGAGTGATCTCGAAAATAATCATGGAGAAATTGTTAGTGCTGCGGGTGGCTCCAGCATGGCCCCACAGGTTTTGGTATGCGGATCTTGTTCGGAGGTCCAGTTGCCAACCTTGGCCACTTCCCTTAAGGCCGGACCTTCTATCTCAAAACCCATTTTTCCATCAGGATCTCAAATCATTAAATTTGAAGGTATGGAAATTGAATGCTTAGTGCTTAGTCATAGAGGTTTCTCTGACTCAGTGATCAATACTATGTTTCAGGTTCGTAAATCTGTTTTTAGAAAGATTTATTATTGAGTTTGGAAGACTTACATTTCATGGTGTTCTTCTCATAAATTTTCTTGGCATTCTTTTAGAATTCCTAGAATTTTACAGTTTCTTCAGGATGGTTTGGATAAAGGTTTGTCTGCAAGTTCCTTGAGAGGACAAATCTTTGCTCTTTCTGTTTTATTCCACAGAAAAATTGCTAAACTTCCTGATATTCACTGTTTTGTTCAGGCTTTGGTTCGTATCAAGCCTGTCATTAAATCAATCTCTCCTCCTTGGAGTCTTAACTTGGTTTTGAAGGCTTTACAGGCTCCTCCATTTGAGCCTATGCATTCTTTGGACATTAAACTACTTTCTTGGAAAGTGTTGTTCCTTTTGGCCATTTCTTCTGCCAGAAGAGTTTCTGAATTATCTGCTCTCTTTTGTGAAACTCCTTTTCTAATTTTTCACCAAGATAAGGCAGTTTTGCGGACTTCATTTAAATTCTTACCTAAGGTTGTGAATTCTAACAACATTAATAGCGAAATTTTTGTCCCTTCTTTGTGTCCTAATCCTAAGAATTATTTGGAGAGATCTATACATTCTTTGGATGTGGTGAGAGCTCTGAAATATTATGTTGAACCTACTAAAGATTTCAGGAAGACTTCAAGTCTATTTGTTATCTTTTCTGGTTCCAGGAAAGGTCAGAAGGATTCTGCCGTTTCTTTGTCATCATGGTTAAAGCTTTTGATTCATCAAGCTTATTTGGAGTTGGGTAAAACCCCGTCTCAGAGAATTACAGCTCATTCTTCTAGATCAGTTTCCACTTCTTGGGCTTTTAAGAATGAAGCTTCAGTTGATCAGATTTGCAAAGCAGCAACTTGGTCTTCTTTGCATACTTTTACTAAATTGTACCATTTTGATGTATTTGCTTCTTCGGAAGCAGTTTTTGGAAGAAAAGTTCTTCAGGTAGTTGTTTCAGTTTGATTCTTCTGCTTCTAATTTAAGTTTTTTCTTTTCAATTATGAGACTAAACTTATGATTTGGGTTGTGGATTAATTTTTTTTGCTGTTTTTTATTTTTTATCCCTCCCTCTCTAGTGACTCTTGCGTGGAGTTCCACATCTTGGGTATTGCTATCCCATACGTCACTAGCTTGTGGACTCTTGCCAATTACATGAAAGAAAACATAATTTATATAAGAACTTACCTGATAAATTCATTTCTTTCATATTGGCAAGAGTCCATGAGGCCCACCCTTTTTTGGTGGTTATGATTTTTTTGTATAAAGCACAATTTTTTCCAAATTCCTTTGTTGATGCTTTTTACTCCTTTCTTTATCACCCCACTTCTTGGCTATTCGTTAAACTGAATTGTGGGTGTGGTGAGGGGTGTAGTTATAAGAATTTTGAGGTTTGGGAAACTTTGCCCCTCCTGGTAGGATTGTATATCCCATACGTCACTAGCTCATGGACTCTTGCAAATATGAAATAAATGAATTTATCAGGTAAGTTCTTACATAAATTATATTTTTTTGGATAATTTTGTTTGTTATTTTTTGTAATTTTTTTATTTTTTTATTTTTTGTAATGGTAGTTTTTTTTTAATTTTTTTAATATTTTTATTGAGGCAATAAAAGAAGTCAGAAATACAATCACAGTATAAAGGACAATATCTCAGATAATAGTACATGACAATAATTCCTTATTTCAAACATGTATACACAGAACAGTAATGGGAACATGGTATTGACCTTAGTGATGCCTCATTTGTTTTGTTAACTAACAGAACATTCAAACGTCAACAATGTAAAATAGATCCACTCATGGGATCTGGTAACTGGTACTCCTCAGAAGACAGAGTTCTCAGATTCAAAAGTTCTCATTATGAGTCATATAAAATAGAAACCCAATGTTGCATAGGTGTAATCGCCCAAGATATACAGGATAGAAATTCTTAAACTATAAAGCGTAAAACATCTAATGGACACAGTAAAATCTTATGGAGAGTCGAAAAGACTACAGGCTCAAACTGATCCCGCATGATCATCTAAAAGAGAATTAGACATTACACAGTAAACACAGTGACATGTGTGAACTATAAACAATATAGCAACATAAGTTGGTCCTATGTGGGTTTCATAAGTTAGTCTGAGTACTAGAATAGGTGAAACTAGGACTGATCACAGTACTATTGCTGTGGCGGGTACAATTCAAAGAGACTGAGAAACTATAGAGGTAATACATAGAAAACACATGAAGTAGTCGCACTTGAACCTTAATTATCACATCATCAATTCTCAAACCATAGACCTAGATTTGGAGTTTGGCGTTAGCCGTGAAAACCAGCGTTAGAGGCTCCTAACGCTGGTTTTAGGCTACCGCCGGTATTTGGAGTCACTCAAAATAGGGTCTAACGCTCACTTTTCAGCCGCGACTTTTCCATACCGCAGATCCCCTTACGTCAATTGCGTATCCTATCTTTTCAATGGGATTTTTCTAACTCCGGTATTTAGAGTCGTTTCTGAAGTGAGCGTTAGACATCTAACGACAAAACTCCAGCCGCAGGAAAAGGTCAGTAGTTAAGAGCTTTCTGGGCTAACGCCGGTTTATAAAGCTCTTAACTACTGTACTCTAAAGTACACTAACACCCATAAACTACCTATGTACCCCTAAACCGAGGTCCCCCCACATCGCCACCACTCTATTAAATTTTTTTAACCCCTAATCTGCCGACCGCCACCTACGTTATCCTTATGTACCCCTAATCTGCTCCCCCTAACACCGCCGACCCCTGTATTATATTTATTAACCCCTAATCTGCCCCCCTCAATGTCGCCTCCATCTGCCTACACTTATTAACCCCTAATCTGCCGACCGCAAAGCGCCGCCACCTACGTTATCCTTATGTACCCCAATCTGCTGCCCCTAACACCGCCGACCCCTATATTATATTTATTAACCCCTAATCTGCCCCCCACAACGTCGCCTCCACCTGCCTACACTTATTAACCCCTAATCTGCCGAGCGGACCTGAGCGCTACTATAATAAAGTTATTAACCCCTAATCCGCATCACTAACCCTATAATAAATAGTATTAACCCCTAATCTGCCCTCCCTAACATCGCCGACACCTAACTTCAATTATTAACCCCTAATCTGCCGACTGGAGCTCACCGCTACTCTAATAAATGTATTAACCCCTAAAGCTAAGTCTAACCCTAACACTAACACCCCCCTAAATTAAATATAATTTACATCTAACGAAATTAATTAACTCTTATTAAATAAATTATTCCTATTTAAAGATAAATACTTACCTGTAAAATAAATCCTAATATAGCTACAATATAAATTATAATTATATTATAGCTATTTTAGGATTAATATTTATTTTACAGGTAACTTTGTATTTATTTTAACCAGGTACAATAGCTATTAAATAGTTAAGAACTATTTAATAGCTAAAATAGTTAAAATAATTACAAAATTACCTGTAAAATAAATACTAACCTAAGTTACAATTAAACCTAACACTACACTATCAATAAATTAATTAAATAAACTACCTACAATTACCTACAATTAACCTAACACTACACTATCAATAAATTAATTAAATACAATTCCTACAAATAAATACAATTAAATAAACTAGCTAAAGTACAAAAAATAAAAAAGAACTAAGTTACAAAAAATAAAAAAATATTTACAAACATAAGAAAAATATTACAACAATTTTAAACTAATTACACCTACTCTAAGCCCCCTAATAAAACAACAAAGCCCCCCAAAATAAAAAATGCCCTACCCTATTCTAAATTACTAAAGTTAAAAGCTCTTTTACCTTACCAGCCCTGAACAGGGCCCTTTGCGGGGCATGCCCCAAGAAGTTCAGCTCTTTTGCCTGTAAAAAAAAACATAGAATACCCCCCCAACATTACAACCCACCACCCACATACCCCTAATCTAACCCAAACCCCCCTTAAATAAACCTAACACTAAGCCCCTGAAGATCATCCTACCTTGTCTTCACCTCACCAGGTATCACCGATCCGTCCTGGCTCCAAAATCTTCATCCAACCCAAGCGGGGGTTGGCGATCCATCATCCGGTGGCAGAAGCGGTCCAGAAGAGGCTCCAAAGTCTTCATCCTATCCGGGAAGAAGAGGCGATCCGGACCGGTCACCATCTTGATCCAAGCGGCATCTTCTATCTTCATCCGATGACGACCGGCTCCATCCTGAAGACCTCCACCGCGGACCCATCTTCTTCCGGCGACGTCCAGCTGAAGAATGACGGTTCCTTTAAGGGACGTCATCCAAGATGGCGTCCCTCGAATTCCGATTGGCTGATAGGATTCTATCAGCCAATCGGAATTAAGGTAGGAATATTCTGATTGGCTGATGGAATCAGCCAATCAGAATCAAGTTCAATCCGATTGGCTGATCCAATCAGCCAATCAGATTGAGCTTGCATTCTATTGGCTGATCGGAACAGCCAATAGAATGCGAGCTCAATCTGATTGGCTGATTGGATCAGCCAATCGGATTGAACTTGATTCTGATTGGCTGATTCCATCAGCCAATCAGAATATTCCTACCTTAATTCCGATTGGCTGATAGAATCCTATCAACCAATCGGAATTCGAGGGACGCCATCTTGGATGACGTCCCTTAAAGGAACCGTCATTCTTCAGTTGGACGTCGCCGGAAGAAGATGGGTCCGCGGTGGAGGTCTTCAGGATGGAGCCGTTCGTCATCGGATGAAGATAGAAGATGCCGCTTGGATCAAGATGGTTGCCGGTCCGGATCGCCTCTTCTTCCCGGATAGGATGAAGACTTTGGAGCCTCTTCTGGACCTCTTCAGCCACCGGATGATGGATCGCCAACCCCCGCTTGGGTTGGATGAAGATTTTGGAGCCAGGACGGATCGGTCATACCTGGTGAGGTGAAGACAAGGTAGGATGATCATCAGGGGCTTAGTGTTAGGTTTATTTAAGGGGGTTTGGGTTAGATTAGGGGTATGTGGGTGGTGGGTTGTAATGTTGGGGGGGGGTATTGTATGTTTTTTTTACAGGCAAAAGAGCTGAACTTCTTGGGGCATGCCCCGCAAAGGGCCCTGTTCAGGGCTGGTAAGGTAAAAGAGCTTTTAACTTTAGTAATTTAGAATAGGGTAGGGCATTTTTATTTTGGGGGGCTTTGTTGTTTTATTAGGGGGCTTAGAGTAGGTGTAATTAGTTTAAAATTGTTGTAATATTTTTCTTATGTTTGTAGATATTTTTTATTTTTTGTAACTTAGTTCTTTTTTATTTTTTGTACTTTAGTTAGTTTATTTCATTGTAGTTATTTGTAGATATTGTATTTAATTAATGTATTGATAGTGTAGTGTTAGGTTAATTGTAGGTAATTGTAGGTATTTTATTTAATTAATTTAATGATAGTATAGTGTTAGGTTTAATTGTAACTTAGGTTAGGATTTATTTTACAGGTAATTTTGTAATTATTTTAACTAGGTAACTATTAAATAGTTCTTAACTATTTAATAGCTATTGTACCTGGTTAAAATAATTACAAAGTTGCCTGTAAAATAAATATTAATACTAAAATAGCTACAATGTAATTATAATTTATATTGTAGCTATATTAGGATTTATTTTACAGGTAAGTATTTAGCTTTAAATAGGAATAATTTATTTAATAAGAGTTAATTAATTTCGTTAGATTAAAATTATATTTAATTTAGGGGGGTGTTAGTGTTAGGGTTAGACTTAGCTTTAGGGGTTAATCCATTTATTAGAATAGCGGTGAGCTCCTGTCGGCAGATTAGGGGTTAATAATTGAAGTTAGGTGTCGGCGATGTTAGGGAGGGCAGATTAGGGGTTAATACTATTTATTATAGGGTTAGTGAGGCGGATTAGGGGTTAATAACTTTATTATAATAGCGGTGCGGTCCGCTCGGCAGATTAGGGGTTAATAAGTGTAGGCAGGTGGAGGCGACGTTGAGGGGGGCAGATTAGGGGTTAATAAATATAATATAGGGGTCGGCGGTGTTAGGGGCAGCAGATTAGGGGTACATAGGGATAATGTAAGTAGCGGCGGTTTACGGAGCGGCAGATTAGGGGTTAATAATAATATGCAGGGGTGTTTAGACTCGGGGTACATGTTAGAGTGTTAGGTGCAGACGTAGGAAGTGTTTCCCCATAGAAAACAATGGGGCTGCGTTAAGAGCTGAACGCTGCTTTTTTGCAGGTGTTAGGTTTTTTTTCAGCTCAAACAGCCCCATTGTTTCCTATGGGGGAATCGTGCACGAGCACGTTTTTGAGGCTGGCCGCGTCCGTAAGCAACTCTGGTATCGAGAGTTGAAGCTGCGTTAAAAATGCTCTACGCTCCTTTTTTGGAGCCTAACGCAGCCTTTATGTGGACTCTCAATACCAGAGTTATTTTTATGGTGCGGCCAGAAAAAAGCCGGTGTTAGTTTTTCGGGTCGTTATCGACAAAACTCCAAATCTAGCCGATAGTGATTATATATATAGGATAATAGTCATATTAAAAATTAAACATTTTAGGTATAGACAAACTGCAGATATTAAGACACACAGGAATAGTCATAATGGAACTATCATTATTAAGATCCGGAGAGCCATCTTTACATATCTATAAGTACAAGCTAAGGCAAAGGCTCTACGGACCGGGCAGAGACTGCATAACTTTGCTAAAATGGAGTATGGAGGATAAACTATTTATCCCTTACCACACATGTATATGTGGGGGGGGGGGGGCAGACCCAGACCTGATAATAACATTCCCCACATTGAAGAAATAGTACAGCTTAGATTACTCATACCGTAAATGCGCTCTCTCACAAGACATGGGAATACATATTTTCTGGGGGGGACTACATTAATGCTGAGGGGACATTCTCATTTTGTATTATGTGTAGTCAGGAGGGCTAGAATGTCACATAAGACAGACTCTAGGGGCATTAAGTCCAGCATATGGTTATCTATGCATTATATTTAACTTGATTACTGGCTCAACGCGATATAATCTATATAAGGGACATCAGGGGAATTTTAAGCAGAGTAATCCTCTGTTGGACCTGTCCAGAGTAGTTCTGTAATGCTAGACTATGAGCCTCTGACAATAGCATATGAAAGAGATAGTGACTGAGTCTCAGTAGAAGCCCAATATGTTAGCTTACATAGAATAGAAAACATTTTTAAATTAACCATAGACATAGTTCTGATCTATAGATTATAATAGCAAACAACAGATAAGTTAAATAAGTAAGTAACAGAGCAACTGCCCCTCCCGCAGCATTATGGTTATAAAGGAGCTATAAACACTGGGTATTAAGCAGTAGAGGGCTAAACAGCCTTAGGGAGAATTTTTTTCTTTTAATTTTTTTTCTCCTTTTTCCCTTTCTTTTCTTTCTAAAACCAGCTATAATAATACATTTAGGAACCAATAAGTTTGAGAGGTACAAACAGTTAGACCTAAATCGAGATAGGGGGCACAAGAAACTGTGATAGAACATAACAAAAAGTCGCAACATAAAATTTACATAGTTAGCGGAGTCGCCTATTGACATAGAAAACACAGTTCTAAATAAATATAAGTGAGAATGTGACTCCAACATATATTAATCTCCAGAGTCTTTCGACCTAATACAGTGTCATTAGTCTGGGGATAGTTCATATGTCACTCCGAGTAAACCACACAGGCCCCTGCCAACCCAATTAAAGACAGCATCCTCCTATGGATAAATGCAAATACTCGGACGGCTTCATCCCACTCCAGATCTCTGGGCCCTCCAGCACCATAGGCCGCAATAGGCTGGGACTAGGCGCCCCCGGGTAAAGTTTAAATCGTGTGCATACGTGCAAGGGGACAACTGTACAACATGTTCTCTCAGCAAGAGTTTCTCCCGAAGTGCCACCATTACCTTCTCTTCACTAGCGATCTGGTCTGGTGTAGCATCCTCCACAGACGGGGCACTAGTGATCCATACAGAGCCAAAATCTCTAGGCGAGACCGCAGCTCTGCTTCCTGGGTTCCGGTAGTAAGTATGGGGGCTTTAGGCAGCGCAATCTGCTCCCCGTCCTGCAGGACCAATCCCATGGCATGCTGCCCATTCACAGATCTGTCCCGGGGGATTGCGGTGAAGTTAGGCATGGAGGGTTTACAAGCAGCCAGTGGCCGGTCCGCAGAACTAGAGTAGCGATCATTCTCCTTAGTTGGCCCAAGCATGTCAGGGCACTGCTGCGTCCCACATGGGGCACCATCTTTCTGACCGGCAATCCCCTCAGGTCTTGGTCTAATGCGTAGTAAAAAGTCGTCCATTCTGCTGCTGATCTTGTGCTCAAATTCTGCATAGAGGGTCAGCAGCTCTGAGTAAGAGATCGCCATCCTGCTCACAACAGTAGTTTACATAAAAGTAGTAGGAGAGGAGAATTTACTTTGTTCTCCTAGTACCCGGTCGCCCGGGGGGGGGGGTACTGAGGATTACCTCCACAAGGCCACCAGAAATCCCAGCAGTCCAGTTTGAAGACTCCACATCAAAATAATACGTGCAAGTTCCAATCCAGCAACATTTGCTCTCTTTTATTCAATAAATTCTCCCTTTTATCAATCTTAAAACCTGATTTTTGCCTTTTTGCAGCTAGGAGCCCAGAGAATAAGCTGCCATCCTTGAGCTCAGTCAGGCTCCGCCCGTCGTTTTTTTATTTTTTTGTAATTTGAGGTTTTAGTGTAAGGCAGGTTAGGTTTTATTTGACAGGTAAGTTTGTATTTATTTTAACTAGGTAATTAGTAAATTGTTACTAACTATTTAATAGTAACTAGTCTACCTAGTTAAAATAAATACATACTTACCTGTGAAATAAAAATAAAACCTAAGCTAGCTACAATATAACTATTAGTTATATTGTAGCTAGCTTAGGTTTTATTTCACAGGTAAGTAAGTATTTATTTTTAAATAGGTATTATTCAGTTAATAATTGTAACTTTAGTTTAGCTCTATTTTAATTATGTTAAAGTTAGGGGGTGTTAGGGTTAGGGTTACGTTAGGGTTAGGGGTTAATATAGTTTAATTTAGGTTGTTGCGATGTGGGGAGCTGGCGGTTTAGGGGTTAATAGGTTTATTTAGTGGTAGTGATGTGGGAGGCCAGAGGTTTAGGGGTTAATACCTTTATTTAGTGGTGACGATGTTGGGGGTGCGGCGGAATAGGGATTAATAACTTTAATATAGTGGGGGCAATATCGAGAGCGGCGGATTAGGGGTTAATAACTTTATTTAGGTGGCGGCGATATCAGGAGCGGCAGATTAGGGGTTAATAACATTAAGTAGGTGTCTGCGATGTTGGGGGCAGCAGATTAGAGGTGTTTAGACACGGGGTTTATGTTAGGGTGTTTAAACGCAACTTTTATTTTCCCCATGGACATCAATAGGACTTTGTTACTGAGCTTTTAATTCAGCGATCGCAGGTGTCTTTTTTCTGACCTGCTCTCCCCATTGATGTCTATGGGGAAAGCGTGCACAAGCACGTCAAAACAGCACTTGTTTTTTGTGCGGTATGGAGCTTAAAAGCACCATATCGCACGCACAAGCCGGGTTTTTAAAAACTTGTAATGGCTGCACTATAGGGGGTTAAATAACACAACTTTTGTTGCGTTCGTTAATTTACCTATAGCGTTCATAACTCGTAATCTAGCTGAGTGTTAATTATTGTTTATAATGTTTATGTAATGTGAGATACATAAGGGTGCCCACTAAGGAAATATGATTAAGTCTGAGTGAGCATATTTGTAATATCAGAAATATTGCAAAAGATCATGTGAATGGTAAAACATTAGCCCATGTAGCGAGACATTTCCTTTACAAACATAACAGTAAACCGAAATTGAAATAATTATTCTGGATAAGGTAAGACTTGGAATAAGGGCGGGGAGCCCTGGAAAGATTATTTTTACAAATTTAAAGCAAGTCGATCTTTTGGCTGAATTCCCTGGCTCACATTAGGCTTAAAGAACAAACTGAATGAACTTATCCAATTGGTGACTTTGCTGTAGCAACATGGCTTTTTGAGTGATAAAAGGAATATTAACAAATAATAAACCGTATAACAAGGGTAATTGTATTCATGTTACTGTAGTGGAAGGTGAATAATTGTACGGTATATATACACAGTCATGTGATCTGTTTATGAATGAGAAAAGCGTAACATATTACAGGTGCTGACTGGACAAGATATGTGATGATATACAAATAATAATATGGGTAAAGTATTTACAGATATTAGCCCGATTATAGGTATTCCCTGGTACACTAGTGTATTCAAAAAAAGGTATCCAAAGTGTGGATGGGTGCTTGATGGGAATAAACCAATATACATAGAAGAAAAATACAGAGCATCAAGTCAGACACTCAATTAATATATTGAGATATTGTTTTTGTTTTAGGTGACAGATATAAAACTTAACTTTTAATAAAGAAAATTAAAAGGGAAAAGCACAATAGACACGTCTTCCTACTTAAAAATAGACAACTAAATCCAAATAAAGAAAAACAATTCTCCTTACCCTCTATTTACTCCAAATAACACAAGTAATGCTCCAGAATCAAAAAAGGAGATCCACTCCCAACAGCAATAGGACAGTGTCAGTATGCTACGGTTTTCCCATTACTGCAAATCTCCCAAATGAAAAAGATCCCTACGCTAAGACTGCCTTTGGAATTATTAACAGTTCACAAGGAACTGAAACTAGGGAATGGCCGTTAACCTATACTGTTAGGAGTGGCATGAGTATACATTTTTGATAATAAGGATTTAGTAAGACAAGTGATGTCCATATAATTTGTCATAGCAACCCTGTATAATAATTCACATAAGATCTTACTCTTGTCCATAGGATGTAGTCCTAGGCTTAGAAATTTTAAATTTGCTATAAAAAAGCTTGACAAAAACTGGTATGGTTCTGAAAAGACACTTTACTTTTCAGTTTTATAAAATAAAAAAAATGCATTTTAAAGATTCCCCAAAGTAATGTGTTTAGGTTAATTCATTGGTGAATCTCCTGTAATTTAGATATTTAAAAAAAGAATTAATGTTATGTTTTTTCTATCATATTTTCCAAAATAAAATTGCATTGGAGGTTTACTTTCATTTAAATTTATATTTCAATAAATATTTATGCTTTTTTTTGTTTATTTTATTTTTTGGCTTTAAACAAGTTTCAAGCAAGAGATACGGCAATATGTTAATAAACAAGAGAGAGAAAACCCCCAGCAATATCTTACAAGTGGAGCACTAATTTATTGTGCGCCCGTAAACGGGAACATTTGCTTAGTTTACGGGCCCATGATAAATAACCAGCCATTACAAGTGGCTGGTTATTGCTACCTCGAGCTCATGGTAGCAATTAGCGTATCAAAAATGTGTCCCAATTGCCCCCAAAATAATGTGTGTTGTAATAATTAATAAAAAATTATTATTTTTTTTAAATAACTGCAAGAAGCAGTTATGAGGGGTTAAAGTTGGCTGGTGTTGGGGTGGTAGAAAAAAAATGGCACTTAAAAGTGCCTTTACATATATACACATAAAAACACATTAATATATATATATACACATAAAAACACATTAATATATATATATACACATAAAAACACATTAATATATATATATACACATAAAAACACATTAATATATATATACACATAAAAACACATTAATATATATATATACACATAAAAACACATTAATATATATATATACACATAAAAACACATTAATATATATATATACACATAAAAACACATTAATATATATATATATACACATAAAAACACATTAATATATATATATACACATAAAAACACATTAATATATATATATATAAACATAAAAACACATTAATATATATATATATACACATAAAAACACATTAATATATATATATATACACATAAAAACACATTAATATATATATATACACATAAAAACACATTAATATATATATATATACACATAAAAACACATTAATATATATATATATATACACATAAAAACACATTAATATATATATATACACATAAAAACACATTAATATATATATACACATAAAAACACATTAATATATATATATATATATATATATATATATATATATATATATATATATTTCAATTGCGTGACTTACCCCTTCACTGTCTCATGGTGTGAGAACAAGGCTTTCATTGGACCCTCTGAACCTTGTATTCGCATTTCACCTAACTTGTAATACCAAGGCACATTTACGTACACTGGTATTACTGAGTGGAGTGCAAAAATCTCGCTTGCAAAATCGATATTTTGTGCTCCACTCGTAATCTGACCCTTAGTCAGAATAATGGGGGCCACTCTTGTGTCCCTTATCCTAAAGCTTAAATGAACCACATTTGAAAAGGAAATATACAAGAAAGTAAGTAAATTATTTATGCTTTAATTAGTAACAGTCACCTAGATTACGAGTTTTGCGTTAGGGTTAAAAAGCAGCATTAGCCGGTCCCAACGCTGCTTTTTAACGCCCGCTGGTATTACGAGTCTTGCAGGTACAGGTGTACTGCTCACATTTTTGGCCAGACTCGGAAATAGCGCAAATCAACTTACGTCAATTGTGTATCCTCTTTTTTCAATGGGACTTGCATAGCGCCGGTATTATGAGTCTGCCAAAAAGTGAGAGGTACACCCTCTCCTGTCAAGACTGGTACTGCATTTTAAACTCAGTAGTTAAGAGTTTTACACTACAACGCTGTAGCATAAAACTCTTAACTAAAGTGCTAAAAGCACGGACTACTCACTACAGAGCCTGCAGCCTCAAAGGAAAAATCGTAATGGCAGCGCTATGGGAGTCCCATGAAAAAAATTTGCATTACAGGCTAAAAGGCTTGCGGTACAGCTATACCAACAAGACTCGTAATGGCTGCCTTGCTGTTTTAACGCTGAAATTACCATTTTTTCAGTGTTAAAGGGACACTGAACCCACATTTTTTCTTTCATGATTCAGATAGAGCATGCGATTTTAAGCAACTTTCCAAATAACTCCTATTAGCAAATTGTCTTCATTCTCTTGGTATCTTTATTTGAAAATCAAGAATGTAAGTTTAGATGCCGGCCAGTTTTTGGTGAACAACCTAGGTTGTTCTTGCTGATTGGTGGATAAATTCAACAACCAATAAACAAGTGCTGTCCAGTGTCCTGAGCCAAAAAATTGCTTATATGCCTTTTTTTTCAAATAAAGATAGCAAGAGAATGAAGGAAATTGATAATAGGAGTAAATAAGAAAGTTGCTTAAAATTGCATGCTCTATCTGAATCACGAAAGAAAAAATTTGGGATCAGTGTCTCTTTAAACACAAACGCAAAACTTGTAATCTAGGTGATAGTTGTGGGTGAATGGTGGATTAGGGATTAATAGTTTTATTAGGTAGTTTGCGATGTTGGGGTTGGCGGATTTACGGGTTAATACTTTTATTAGGTAGATTGTGATGTATGTGAATGGCGGATTAGGGGTTAATAGTTTAATTAGGCTTATTGCGTTGTGGGGGCTGTCGGTTTAGGGGTTAATACTTTTATTATTAGTTCCGAAGTGGGTTAATGGCAGATAAGGGGTTAATATACTTTCTTAGTTATTGCGGTCGGGGATTTCGGTTGACAGGTAGATAGATAGTGCGCATGCGTTAGGTGTTAGTTAATATTTTCAGGCAGTTACGGGATTTACGGTGCTCACATACTCAGCGCAAGGCTTGATGCGTCTGCCTATGTGTGGCGAGGTGAAAATGGAGTAAAATATCTCCATTTTCGTCACGTAAGACCTTGCGCTGAATATGTGATACAGATTTGCGACACAGTTCTATGTTAGCTTATGGGAGTAATAATTGCAGGTGACAGGTGAAATATATGTGCCGCATTTATATGCGGCACTGTATATGTGATACCAAAATCTCGTTAAAAAAACGGCGGCACCAGCTTTTGCGGGCGACGCCGCATATGTAATCTTGCCCAATATGTTTATTAATACAAGATGCCATTTAACAATATTAAATGGACACTAAACCCAATTTTTTTTCTTTCATGATTCAGATAGAGCATGCAATTTTAACTTTCTAATTTACTCCTTTTATCAATTTGTCTTTGTTCTCTTGCTATCTTTATTTGAAAAAGCAGGAATCTAAGATAAGAAGCTGGCCCATTTTTGGTTCAGAACCCTGCATAGCGCTTGCTGATTGGTAGGTATATTTAGCCACCAATCAGCAAGCACAACCCAGGTGCTGAACCAAAAATGGGCCGGCTCCTTAGCTTAAAGTAATAGTCTAGTCAAAATTAAAATTAAACTTTCATGATTCAGATAGAGCATCCAATTTTAAGCAACTTTCTAATGTACTCCTATTATCAATTTTTCTTTGTTCTATTGCTATCATTATTTAAATATGAGATTAGGAGCCGGGCCATTTTTGGTTGAGCACCTGGGTAGATCTTGCTGATTGGTGGCTACATTTAGACACCAATCAGAAAGTGCTACTAAGTTGCTGAACTAAAATTGGGCTGGCTACTATGCTTACATTCTTGCTTTTTTTTTGGGGGGGGGATAAATTAAAAAGTTGCTTAATATTGCATGTTCTATCTGAATCGTGAAAGTTTAATTTTGACTAGACTATTCCTTTAATATTCCTGCTTTTTTAAAATAAAGATAGCAAAAAGAACGAAGAAAAATTGATAATAGGAGTAAATTAGAAAGTTGCTTAAAATTGCATGCTCTATCTTAATCATGAGAAAAAAAATGGTTTTAGTACCCCTTTAACTATGTTATTGTAGTAAAAATGTAATTTTTTTTATTACACACTAGTTTAAAGATGATTCACTTCATTGTATTCAAGTAATACTAACAACTACAGTACAATAAACGATGAATTCTTCAAGCAATTTTCTTGCCCTCAATAACAGCTTCTAAAAAAGAATACTTTAAATGGAACAATAATAGTATTATTAAACATAACCAAGATCAGGCACAGGAAGACAAAGTAATTTCCCTGAATATCATAAAGAGTTAGTAATTTGCAAAAGACAATCAAATCCACATGGTTAAGATCCAAAGAAGTACAGCAAGCCTACAATTAAATTGATTACTTCAAAGGCAAATTTGTTTTAAGAGATTTTCCCACATAGTTAACAGAGTTTTGAAGCTGTATCATGCAGGGAATATTTAAGCACTATAATTTTTCAGTTACTTTTTGCCATATGCAAATAAAAACATACAAACATGTCATATTACAGTCTGAGGGGTGTTGTCAAATTGTAGGTCCACAGTTTCACATATCTTGTTACCATTGGTTCAAGAATGGAAACTTCAGTTAATTAGAGTATTTGGGAGAGAGATCAGAGCAGTTTTGGAGAAGGGTAAAGAATTGATTGCCTCATTATTCCAGATATTTTTACAAATGTAAAAACCAACAGGATGCAATGAGTAGTTGTTATTTTGAACGCAGATTAAAATTCTGTTTACAATCTTAGCTGTCTATATTTTTTTACAAAAAAAGTACAGTAATTGTTATATTATGTTATAAAAGTACAATTGTATTATATTTTACTCAGGGGTGTATTAAGGCCTAGTCCAACAAGGCCCATGCCTAGGGCGGCCGATTGGAGGGGGCGGCACTTTTGCAGGCTGTGTTTGGATTGTGAATTAAATACAGGTAGCCCTCAGTTTACGCCGGGGTTAGGTTCCAGGAGAAATGGTTGTAAATCGAAACCGTTGTAAATTGAAACCGAGTTTATAATGTAAGTCAATGGGAAGTGAGGGAGATAGGTTCCAGGCCCCTCTCAAAATTGTCATAAGTAATACCTAATACATTATTTTTAAAGCTTTGAAATTAAGACTTTAAATGCTAGACAGCATTATAAACCTAATAAAATAATCACACAACACAGAATATATAATTAAACTAAGTTAAATGAACAAAAAACATTTGCTAAACAGCATTATAAACCTAATAAAATAATCACACAACACAGACTTCACTTGCATTTTTCTGGAAACAGTTCTTTCTGTGCATTTCAATCTGGACTGAGTTATAGACGGGAAGATATTGTTCCTTTGATATCTGCTCGATAGCTCAGGTCTGGTTAAACTGATTAATTTCAGCTTGCTTGGCTTTGCTGCAACACAAGCGGACAGCTCCACCTACTGACTATTTTAATAAATGCACTGCTTCTCAATGCTTTTCAATAGCAGTCACATGATTGGAAAAAAAAGGTTGTTATTCTGAAACGGTGTAAATTGAACCGTTGTAAAACGAGGGCCACCTGTACTGTCTTTTTCTGACTGCCTGGCCAAATGGGAAAACAGCTATCTGTGGCTGAGCTGGTTAACAAACAGCACCGCAACCATACACTGTCGCACTCACATCAAGAAGTGGCCCATCCCCAGTCCTTTATTAGTATCCAGCTAGAGTCTGACTACCACCGCTGTCAATTCCCTCAAGGTAAAGCCTGCAGCTGCAGGTCCTACCCGGGGCTAAAACCAGAGGAGCATCTTGGAGTCTGAGCATCTGCCAGTCACTCTGGGGACCCATATTCCTCCGCTGGTGCTATCTGCGAGTCCATTCCCTCAAGGTAGGAGCTGCAGGTGCTGCGGTTCGTACCTGGGGATGGCACCAGTAAAGTATGAGTCTGAAGTTCTTTTTTTGCTACAGGCAATGTTTGTCTCTCCATGGCCACTTGAAACACGTGACATTATACGTTACTGATCCACCTCACCGCAGCTGGAATAAAGGTACTGTCTGTGTGCACTGAACATTCTTTACTTTAAAGTTAAAGGGACATAAAACTCATATGCTAAATCACTTGAAACTGATGCAGTATAACTGTAAAAAGCTGACAGGAAAATATCACCTGAGCATCTCTATGTAAAAAAGGAAGATATTTTACCTCACAATCTTCTCAGCTCAGCAGAGTAAGTTCTGTGTAAAATGTTATACTCAACTGCTCCCAGCTGCAGGTAAAAAAAATTTTAAAAAATGAAGAAATGAACAGCAACCAATCAGCATCAGCGGTGCTGAGGTCATGAACTTTTACTGTGATCTCATAGTAAGCTTCCTTTACCTGATTGGTGAAATAAGATGAGAGTGCACAATGCTCATCCCTTCAGATGTCCCAGGACAGACACACTAAAATGCTGCTTAGAAATCCTTTACAATGGGAGGAACTTTTGAGGTAAAATATCTTTCTTTTTTACATAGAGATGTTCAGGAGATATTTTCTAGTCAGCTTTTTACAGCTATGCTGCATCACTTTCAAGTGTTTAAACATTTGGGTATTATGGCCCTTTAATTACACCTACCCTATAGGAATTATTATAATGCAGGTTATAAAATACTAGTTTAAATATCTGCTGAGCAAGTGTGATGAGAATAAAAATTGCAAGCAGCATGACCCTAAGTGCAGCATGCTGGAAAATTACAAGGAACTATGGTCCGTAGGTTGGAGCATGCCCTGCCATAACTGCAAAACTACTCAGTAGTCAGGTTAGAAAATGGGAAAGAAGAGGTAGGCACAGGCAGATAAGAAGCTCACACCTGATTATTGAGTTATGGGAGGTGTTTGTATGGGCAGTTAATACCAGTAAAATTGTGCCCATTTAAACCAAACAAGTTGTAGGTTTGCTGGCATCAGATTGGGGGGGGGCAGCTAAATCTTGAGTGCCTAGGTCAGCACAAAACCTAAATACGCCCCTACTTTTACTAATACACAAAATGCAATGAATATTTTACAAATTTACTTTTAAATATTTACCACTTAAAGGGATACTAAACCCATTTTTTTTCTTTCATGATTCAAATAGAGCATGGAATTTTAAGCAACTTTCTAATTCACTCCTATAATCAATTTTTCTTCATTCTCTTGTTTCCTTTATTGGAAAAAACATAAATCTAAGATAAGGAGCCGGACCATTTTTGATTCAGTAGCCTGGATAGTGCTTCCTGATTGGTGGCTACATTTAGCCACCAATCAGCAAGCACAACCAAGGTGCTGAACCACAAATGGGCCGGCTCCTAAGCTTACATTCTTGCTTTTCAAATAAAGATAGCAAGAGAATGATGAAAAATTGATAATGGGAGTAAATTAGAAAGTTGCTTAAAATTGCATGCTCTATCTGAATCATGAAAATGTCTTATTTAGAATGACTTTAATTTAAAATCAGTGCACTGCTACATGCCTTACAAAAATGTATTGCTCAATTCCATATAATAATTGTGCTCAATACCAGACAGCAGCATCTAAGATATTAGTATGAATTAAAAAAAAGGTAACGGATGCAAATGAAGTAAAATAAATATGCTATATAAATAGACCTTAACTTGAGTGTGGAGTATATATTTGGGGGCCAATTATTAAAAGGACAGACATTGTAGAAAGAGTACAAAGAACGGCCAGAAAATGAATAAGGGAAATTAAAGGCTAGTCCCATTGAATCTGATCACTCTAGAAAAAGTAAAATAAATTTGTTTTATTCATTTTACCCCCTTTTCATGTAATTTAGCTCTTAAATGTGTAAGTCTCAGATCTGTAAATGTACCCTGCTGACTCAAAGCTAACCCTTCTGCATCTATTTCCTTATATAAGGTAATGAGGATTACCTGATTTTCTGTCTGTTCCTCAATGCAGAAAATGGGTAGCAGGTATCAGCCAGTGCAGAATAGCAGTCCAAAACGAAGCCTCACACCAGAAGGATAAAGCAGGTGCAGAGGTCAGGATACATTTCCAAAGTTCATAAACCACTGAATCAATTCTCAGGTAGCAGATCTTAGTAAAAGGGTCAGAGAGGTTGCATAATCCGGAATCTTTGCCAGGGTCAAGATCAGGGAAATAGGGCAGGAACAAGAATGCTTTAGTCTCTATTTGAATAAACAAGCAGTGAATGGCAGTCTGAGGTGACCTTTTAACACCTCCCATTTAGGCTTGGTGCCAGGAAAGTGACCAAGGTCACTTCCAATCACAAGAATAGTAAGTGTTAAGAATAGTGCACAAAGTAAAAACATAATGCTCAGACTAACAAGGGAGCCACTAGAGAGTCAGTTCGAGAGTTTGAGACCCTAATTGGAATTAACAGATATCTACTACAAAACAATGCACTTTATACTAACTATGACTGTCTCTAGCCTTGTTGTCTGCAGACTCAAGCCCAGATAGGCTCTTTCAAATAAGACAGATGGTGGATGAAGTTTGGATAATGAAAAACAATTGCAGCAAACAAGATGTTCATTTTGTTTTAAAATATCTTTAGACTGGGCTGATTTGTTATTCTACAGTAAGACAACAGAAATGTCTTGTAATTACAAAGTGTTTACTGTCCCTTTACAAACACCAACAATACATTACTTTATCACAATCCCACAGACTGCCTATTATTTCTTAAATATGATAGCTTCTATCCCATCTATGACTAAAGTCTCTGGAATGAAATGTGTCGGATTACATGATGATTTTTAACTTTTGTGAATGAAGTTTATATTTTTATCCTCTACAGGACACTGATTGAGGGGGTGTGGCTTATATTTAAACGTGTTCACGGAGAGGCAGTGTGAGAAGTTTTAGAACCACTGGAGGTTTTACAACTGTTAAGCAAATTGGTTTCATTTTTTCAGTCGATCTAAAGATATCTCATAGATGGGACAACATCAAAGTTGTGGAGATTCTGGGTATTTCCAGTACGGAGTGAATGATAGCAGGTCCTGGTCTCCTCCTATCATGGAACCAGGGGAGAGGATCACTGAATTGTGAGTACCGAGTAATTTGGACTGTAAATTAATTATAAGCTTGCTTTGTATTGTAGCTTCACAAATGGAAATTTCCTCCATTAGCGGCTATCTCATATATAACACTATGACCTAGATTTGGAGTTTGGCGTTAGCCGTGAAAACCAGCGTTAGAGGCTCCTAACGCTGGTTTTAGGCTACCGCCGGTATTTGGAGTCACTCAAAATAGGGTCTAACGCTCACTTTTCATCCGCGACTTTTCCATACCGCAGATCCCCTTACGTCAATTGCGTATCCTATCTTTTCAATGGGATCTTTCTAACTCCGGTATTTAGAGTCGTTTCTGAAGTGAGCGTTAGACATCTAACGACAAAACTCCAGCCGCAGGAAAAAAGTCAGTAGTTAAGAGCTCTCTGGGCGAACGCCGGTTTATAAAGCTCTTAACTACTGTGCTCTAAAGTACACTAACACCCATAAACTACCTATGTACCCCTAAACCGAGGTCCCCCCACATCGCCGCCACTCGATTACATTTTTTTAACCCCTAATCTGCCGACCGCCACCTACGTTATACTTATGTACCCCTAATCTGCTGCCCCTAACACCGCCGACCCCTGTATTATATTTATTAACCCCTAACCTGCCCCCCACAACGTCGCCTCCACCTACCTACACTTATTAACCCCTAATCTGCCGACCGCAAAGCGCCGCCACCTACGTTATCCTTATGTACCCCTAATCTGCTGCCCCTAACACCGCCGACTCCTATATTATATTTATTAACCCCTAATCTGCCCCCCTCAACGTCACCTCCACCTGCCTACACTTATTAACCCCTAATCTGCCGACCGGACCTGAGCGCTACTATAATAAAGTTATTAACCCCTAATCCGCCTCACTAACCCTATAATAAATAGTATTTACCCCTAATCTGCCCTCCCTAACATCGCCGACACCTAACTTCAATTATTAACCCCTAATCTGCCGACCGGAGCTCACCGCTCCAGCAGGATGTTCTGCGTCGGAGGTCTGCAAGATGGATCCGGAAGAAAGAAGATTGAAGATGCCATTGATAGAAGAATTCATCCGGATCATGGACCTCTTCAGCTCCCGCTTGGATGAAGACTTCATCCGGATCATGGACCTCTTCAGCTTCCGCTTGGATGAAGACTTTAGCCGGATCATGGATCTCTTCAGCCCCCCGCTTGGGCTTGGATCAGGACATCGGAGGAGCTCTTCTGGACTGATCGGTGAACCCGGTGAGGTGAAGACAAGGTAGGAAGATCTTCAGGGGCTTAGTGATAGGTTTATTTAAGGGGGGTTTGGGTTAGATTAGGGGTATGTGGGTGGTGGGTTGTAATGTTGGGGGGGGGGGGTATTGTATTTTTTTTTTTACAGGCAAAAGAGCTGAATTCTTTGGGGCATGCCCCGCAAAGGGCCGTGTTCAGGGCTGGTAAGGTAAAAGAGCTTTGAACTTTAGTTATTTAGAATAGGGTAGGGCATTTTTTTATTTTGGGGGGCTTTGTTATTTTATTAGGGGGCTTAGAGTAGGTGTAATTAGTTTAAAATTGTTGTAATATTTTTCTTATGTTTGTAAATATTTTTTTATTTTTTGTAACTTAGTTCTTTTTTATTTTTTTGTACTTTAGCAAGTTTATTTAATTGTATTTATTTGTAGGAATTGTATTTAATTAATTTATTGATAGTGTAGTGTTAGGTTAATTGTAGGTAATTGTAGGTAGTTTATTTAATTTATTTATTTATAGTATAGTGTTAGGTTTAATTGTAACTTAGGTTAGGATTTCTTTTACAGGTAAATTTGTAATTATTTTAACTATTTTAGCTATTAAATAGTTCTTAACTATTTAATAGTTATTGTACCTGGTTAAAATAAATACAAAGTTACCTGTAAAATAAATATTAATCCTAAAATAGCTATAATATAATTATAATTTATATTGTAGCTATATTAGGATTTATTTTACAGGTAAGTATTTAGCTTTAAATAGGAATAATTTATTTAATAAGAGTTAATTAATTTCGTTAGATTAAAATTATATTTAATTTAGGGGGGTGTTAGTGTTAGGGTTAGACTTAGCTTTAGGGGTTAATACATTTATTAGAATAGCGGTGAGCTCCGGTCGGCAGATTAGGGGTTAATAATTGAAGTTAGGTGTCGGCGATGTTAGGGAGGGCAGATTAGAGGTTAATACTATTTATTATAGGGTTAGTGAGGCGGATTAGGGGTTAATAACTTTATTATAGTAGCGCTCAGGTCCGCTCGGCAGATTAGGGGTTAATAAGTGTAGGCAGGTGGAGGCGACGTTGTGGGGGGCAGATTAGGGGTTAATAAATATAATATAGGGGTCGGCGATGTTAGGGCTGCAGATTAGGGGTACATAGGGATAATGTAAGTAGCGGCGGTTTACGGAGCGGCAGATTAGGGGTTAATAATAATATGCAGGGGTCAGCGATAGCGGGGGCAGCAGATTAGGGGTTAATAAGTGTAAGGCTAGGGGTGTTTAGACTCGGGGTACATGTTAGTGTGTTAGGTGCAGACGTAGGAAGGGTTTCCCCATAGCAAACAATGGGGCTGCGTTAGGAGCTGAACGCGGCTTTTTTGCAGGTGTTTGGGTTTTTTTCAGCTCAAACAGCTCCGTTGTTTCCTATGGGGGAATCGTGCATGAGCACGTTTTTGAGGCTGGCCGCGTCCGTAAGCAACTCTGGTATCGAGAGTTGAAGCTGCGTTAAAAATGCTGTACGCTCCTTTTTTGGAGCCTAACGCAGCCATTCTGTGGACTCTCAATACCAGAGTTATTTTTATGGTGCGGCCAGGAAAAAGCCGGCGTTAGTTTTTCGGGTCGTTACCGACAAAACTCCAAATCTAGCCGTATGTGCCTCAACTCCTTGTTAATATTCCATTGCCTTATTTTGAGTGTTCTTTTATTTCAAGTATAATATGAGATTCCGTCCTAAATACAAACACTTCAACATTTACAGCCAAGTGATATGATAGTCATATCTTCTCAGACAAATCTGGCAGAGATTCATAAATCAGATCAATAAAAAAATGCATTTTGGAACCAAAAATACCACCCAAGAGTCATAGAAATCCAAGTTCAGAGAGTCATTAAAATACCCAGAAGCAAAGTTTTCCACGAGTTACTTCTTCTTGTCACATAAAATCCACAATTACAGACATTACCAGAGACTTACAATAAGGATAGCCAACTAAAGAGAATATTCTCAGGCTAACCATGCCACTCACACTCCATATAAATGGCATTCCCTGCACACAAAAAGAAAAAAACAAAAGATGAAAGTACCTGTCCTCTGATGCTAACAAAAGAGAACATTTCACTACCCAGCAGTAAATAGGAGTAACTAATCCAGGACTGTTTCCTACTCCTCATCAAAAGTTGTGTACCACCACTAAACCCTACAGGAGTTAAATTAGGGTGAATAATGTATTTATTTATATAAAATGTTCAACAATATTATTAATAAAAATAAATAATTATTAGAGGTTCTTAAAAATAATAAATCAATATTTAAAAGGATAGTAAACCCCAAAAATGTATTTTGTGATTCAGATAGAACATACAATTTTAAACAACTTTCCAATTTAATTCTATTATCAAAGTGTCTTCATTCTCTTGTTATCCATTGCTGAAGGGACAGCATTGCACTACTGACAGGAAGCTGAAAAGATCTATTTCCAATCACAAGAGACAAATGTGTGCAGGCACCAATTAGCAGCAGCTCCCACTAGTGTATGATATGTGCGTATTCATTTTTTAACAAGGGATACTAAGAGAACGAAGCACATTTGAAAATAGAATTGAATTTTAAAGTGTCTTAAAATGGCAAGCTCTATCTGAATCATGCAAGTTTAATTTTTACTTTTCCCATCCCTTTATGTATATTTTATAATAATAATAATAATAATATTCCTTGAATATTTTACATGAACTATATACATCATGCACCTTAATATAACTTCTGTCCGGTTTAGTGCACACTCACAAAACTCGACAGGAGTAAAAAAAATTCAGTGTGCGCAAAGCCCAAAGGTAGTTTTGAATACTTTAAATTCCAATGTTCTTTACATATAAGAAAATATATATATATATATATATATATATATATATATATATATATAAGGGCTGCAACTAACGATTATTTTCATAATCGATTAATCGGCCGATTATTTTTTCGATTAATCGACTAATCGGATAAAAAGAGAATCAATAATAGTTTTCTATGTTTTAAATAAAATCCACATAATGAGTGTTACAAATATAAACTTCAGACTAAAACTTTACATTAACACAACTGTTTCTTCAATTTTTAAGCAGCAGAGCACAGTTTTATAATTAAACATAACAAACCCACAAACTGTTTGAAAAGAGGTAGAACTAGAAAGAGACTATCACTGTTAATAACATTCTGTTATTCACTCTTTCAGAAACTTTGCATTGAAATGCAAAAATCTCAACATGTCCACATGCTTCTGGCTAAGGCTGGTTCTCTGTTTGCAGCTATATTTCCTGCAGCAGAGAAAAGGCTGTTGAGGTGTATAAGTAGGGTTTTGCAAATTTCACCAAAGTGGGATATTTATCTTTGTTAGCTCTTCACCAATGCTAAGTGTTTTCTACCTTGGCAAGGGGCCTCTCAATAAAGTAACCCTTGACTTCATTCTAACATAAAAATATCTTGAATATCTATATGCAATGGTAAATAACCAGCTATAAGGTTCTGGGAAATATCTAGTCCGCTCTAAAAATAACGAATATAGACTTACAAAGGTGGAATCTGGTACATATCACAATTTATTAAAAATATAAAAAAAAAACAATAAAATACAAAATCAAAAGCGCTAAGGACTGTATATCAATAACAGGACAAAGCCTTACACATTTATTTATACAGTACATATCAGCAATAGCAAGCAATACGCTAATAATTGTGCAAACAGATAATAGTGCACATCAATTTAAATAACTCCCATCAATCTAGGGGCAAGGTGTAAACAATAAGCTTGGCACTATATCATGAAAAGCATAGGTCCAAATCACCAGATTTAATATAAACAATCCAAATGATGACTATTATATCTGGGTTGCACATAAGCCAGGGGTAGTTGTAAACGTATACTGTCCTGAAAAAGTGAAAAGTAGACCTCTGTAGACGTCCTTTAGGCTAAGGACATAACCATAAAACACAATACCATATGCAGGAGTTCATTGGAGTGAAGCAGCTGGTGTTGTGCACAGACCAACTAATTGCAAACCAACTAATCGATTAATCGCTTATGAGATTCGTTGACTACTATTTTCATAATCAATTATTTTCGATTAGTTGTTGCAGCTCTAATATATATATATATATATATATATATATATATATATATATATATATTACTATTTTTTGTAAAATATACATTTAAAAATATTAAAATTGAATAAAAATGCTTCTTCAAGTTTTAAGGTATTGGAGTGAAACCACATATCACAAGTGAAAAATAAAATGGGAATATAAATTCATGAATTTATTTGACTCCATCAACTCAGGATGGTACCAGACTCATGGCTTTATGTATGTACTTATGTATTTCATAAGGACAAAGCAAAGCTATTATAGTTTTTGTATGCTGTATTTCAGAACTACGTATTTCTGCTCAGGACTTGTATAATACTCGCTACTAAGAAGAGACAGGCAACATATTCACACATAAGTTACAACATCATTCTGCCTTTTGTTTATTACTTTGTTATGTTTTTAGGTTTTGACCATATAACTGCAACATAATAAAAGCTCATATCTTGCATACTGTTTTTGTACATGCATATCTCACCCTGTATACTACATTTATAAATAACTGAGCTTGATTTGTAAATTAGACTGCCAGACACAGGGACTGCAGTGCCCTAAAAGCTTGCAATTATACAATTATACTCCCCCTTTAGTTAGTCATTAAAAGTATAACCTATGCATCAGTTTTTTTTATAAAAAGATTTATGCACTACTATTTTTCAACATCAAATTCTCTAGAACTTTAAAGGTTACCCTGAAATTCTAAGTGCATTTAAAAAAAAAAAAAAAAAAAACATTTTTAATGAAAATGAATGGCCTATCTTCTTTATATTGAAAGCTTGTGGTTTTTTTTTTATATACTTTGCATTTATTGTTACTCAAACCACAGTGAATAGTCATTTATTCTGTGATCTTCATTTTATTTTCCGAACAGTCTGCACCTGGGTAATAAAACGTTGATGTGTTTTATGTGCAGTTCAAGCATGGTATATTTACAATAAACCTGCTCCATGTTCAATTTGAAAATCTATTTTTCCACTAAAGAACACATAAACTAAATGTCTAAATACATACATACATAAAAGAGAAAAAAAAAAACTTTTAGGCTGCATTCAAATATTCCTCAAAAACCATCTTGACCAGATTAAAAAAATAAAGTTGTATAAAGGAAAAACTAAAATAATTCTGGTACAAAAAATATACTTTATTTTTGTGCATATTGCAATTTTATTGGTGCAAATGTATTTTTCCATACTTAAATTTCTTAAACCAAATATAAATACATTGTTGCAATATTTAAAAACAAACAAAAAAAAAACAGTTATAAGTGTGAATAGAAAATCAGCGATATTAAAATTGTGCCCTCATTTCAATGTTTAAATTGGAATGAAAAACAATGTTTAGACATTTTCAAACCATTTCCAATCTATCAGAATAGCTGCTCATTCTATTTGACCTTGTAATTGGATACACAATATAACAGGGATTTTTTGGGGTGAGTTTGAATAGTTACGTTGCTGAAATCTTCAGTCTGGGTTTGTGTTTTTTTTATTACTATTTCAGGCAGTAGTAGCATGTTATTAGCACATTGATAACTTAACACTTCCTAGTACCTAGCACCAAGTCAGTCATACGGTATAGCCAATCACATTTCAGAGTAAATCGTTTACGTTCCAAATGCGCATGCGCTGTAAGGCGGTTTTGGCTTTTACCAGCACTTGTCATGGCGGCGCCCAGTGCTCTGTCCCGGTGTGTGGTGGCTCCAGCAGGAAAGCATACGGCGTCTGTGATCTTCCTGCACGGATCAGGTGCTTTCTTATGCTCCACGTAATTTTTTCAAAGTCAAAACTGGGTGCACTTATTTTTAAACACCACTTTGACTCCTTAAAACATAAGACTTGGTTGGTTGTGTAATATACTATTAAAAAGCTGTTAATAAAGTAACATCACATTTTAAATAAACTGAATAACCGTACATTGTGAATATTAATACACTCCTTGATATGTGGGTATTTTTATGTTGTCTGAGTGACCGCAGACAAACTGAAGAAGTTACAGTACTGGGTTGCGGCTACCCAAGTCCCTTAAAGGGAAATGAAGAGCACACAGTCATTTTTATTTATTTAATGCTGTCAGACTGATTTGTTTTTTCAAAATTGTATTCTGGTGGGCAGTGATATCTATGGCTAAGATGGGGTTTTAGGTTGAACAGCTTTCGTGCTTCAGTCAAAAAAAGGAAGTATGAGTGTATAAGGAAGTTCTGAAGTATGTTATAGAATAAACATCTCTAGAAATCTAAAATCATAAAGGAGACAATAATAATTTTAAATGCAAAAAAACAAAACATACTGATGAAATACACACACGTTGGGAAAAACTCTCTCTGAAACCCTAATTTTAACCTTTGCCCTATGAGTAAGCCAAGTACATTTTTTATTTATACTGTAAACTATAGTCTTGATTTATTCCAAAAAGAGGGACACTTATTTTCAGTACTTTATTTTCAGAGTAAAAACATTCCAAACTAATTTAAATGTGAGCATTTGACATGATGCAGCATTACATGTTTAGTTTATACTTTACCTTGAAGAGAATTGCAATAATTAGAAATAGCCTAAACTGTGTAATTAGTGTCTATTTTTGGGAAATCGAAATTTGTTTATATAAAACTGGTGGAATGCAAATATTATACAAATAAGGTGTTCTCAACTAAAAATGCATTAAATGGGTATTGTTTGCTTAAAGGGCCATTATAGTCAGAGACATTATATGCTGTAATCCAAAAGAGCATGTCATTTTAAGACCATTAACCCTACAGTACTGTGTGTTTAACCCATGCAATAGGGTTAAACACACAGTAGAAGTTCCCCTCGGGACCAGCAGTGCACCACAGCAGAGTCGCGTCACTAGCGCTGCTGATTGGATCAGCTGCAAGTTCCCCTCGAGCGGCACATCTACTTTTGTGTTTAACCCCTTTGTAGGGCTTAAGCACACATTACTGCAGTGTCGTTAATCATAAAATGACATGCTCTAACGGATTAGAGAGTGTAATTTATTGACTATAAGGGCCCTTTTAAAGAGCCATTCTATTAGAAGAAAAAATACATGATCTAATTTGTTAGAGCGTGTAGTTTTAACACCATGGATGCTGCAACTATATATGGACAACCCCTGCTGGTTCAGAGCGGAAATTGATGCTGATCCAATAAGCAGTGGCAGTTGTGCAGCTGGGTTATGCGATGATCACCACTGATTGGGTCAGCGGCAGTTTCTGCTTGGTACCAGCAGTTCTCTGTGGCTCCAGAGCTGTATATTAACTATGTGTTTAACCTCTTTGTGTGTGTGCGGGTAAACACACAGCAACCCTAGAGTTGCTTGTGAAAGAATTAAAGGGATAGTAAAGTCCAAATTAAACTTTTATGATTCCGATAGGGCATGTCATTTTAAACAATTTTCTAATATATTTTTATCCTCAAATTTGCTTTGTTCTCCTGTTATTCTTAGTTGAAAGTTAAACCTAGGTAGGCTTATATGGTAAATTCTAAGCCCTTGAAGGTTGCCTCTTATCTGAATGCATTTGACAGTTTTTCACCGCAAGAGGCCATCAGTGCATGTATTTCATATAAACACACAGTACTGCAGTGTCGTTAATCATAAGATAACATTCTGCTCATGCACGTGAAGTTATTTAAGAGTTGGCACTTATTGCCTGAAATGCAAGTCTGTCAAAAGTTCTGAGATAAGGAGGCAGTCGGCAAATGCTTAGATACAAAGGTAATTGCAGAGGTAAAAAGTACATTTCTATAACAGTGTTGGTTATGCAAAACTGGGGAATGGTAAATAAAGGGATTATCTATCTTTTTAAAAAAATAAAAATTTTGGTGTTTACTATCCTTTTAAATACTCTAAGGGCATGTAATTTGTTCACTAAAACTTTAACCATTAAAATGATTATATTCTATTCTGTAATATAAGAGATTTAACAGGGGGGAAGGCACGATGACAGGTGAGGACACTAAATTATGTTTTAATGAATATAAGGGACAGTCTAGTATACAAAACCACCCTTTGTCTAAAAATATATATTTGTTATGTTCAATATATATAATTACTAGTTTCTACTTATGAATAGTTGGTTCTTTGCCTTTGCAATTTCCAATATGAATACTCTTTACATTTTATATTCTAAAATTACATTGTTGTGTTAGAGCTAAGAATGGTGTATATTTTTTTTATCACAAAGCCCCAGAGAGTATCTACTAAAAGTAGCTGCAGCCATGTTGTGTTTTTGTTTGTGTTTGATGTAACAGTGGATGTCACATTTTTATGTAAAACCAAATATAACAAAGTATCTTCTCTACTCCCCACTATCATCTACTCCTCATTATAAGTCACAAACAACCACAGAATCTAAGCTTGAATCATTTGCAGTTGTTACCTAGGTTGTAACGTCTTCTCATCATATTACCAGCTTACCTGTCTTACTGATCCTATTTCTGCTCAACTGCATTTAAAGGGATAGTGTACTGTAATTTGTTTTTTCTCCTTTGTAATTTGTTCCCAATGGTCTTATTTTACCTGCTGTAGTGTATTAAAGGGATACTGAACACTTCATGCACCTCCTTCTAAATATGGTTGCCGCCATTGTGGCTCTTGGGTTAAGAGTTGTTGCACATGTGCAAGCGTGAGCACTGGGATGCTTTGAAACCCATATTTCAATATGGTGTCACCCATGACTAGAGGAAGGTGGGAAATAACTTTAAAAGTATGCTTATAAAAAGTATTTAGTGTTTAATGCAGTCGCGACAAATCTGTTAAAAATTTATGAGCCAGTAAGAATATTTAGGAGCCAGACAGTGGTATATATATATTGATGTATGGAGAATAACCCAAAAATAGGAGCCAGGAATAAAATTCTAGGAGCCAGTTTTTGTCGAGCCCTGGTTTAATGTCTCTTTAATTCGTTTACAAATAGCTCCTTTCCCTTTATTTTATCATGTGAAATAGCTGTTTGCCTGTTGTATCCTCAGCAATACTGAAAACTGCAGTAACTTAAGTACTAGTTATAGAAAAACTACACAAAGTTTAGATGAAATCATGCTCCCATTTAACCCTTAAGAAATAAGATGAGGATGACTTTGCGTAAACAATTAGACAGCTTATATAATGAAGTCTGCTTTCCCTACAAGCTCAGCCCATTTCATTGGGTTGTGGGTTCAAAACTTCTATTTGATATAAAAAATAAACCTAAAATAACATAAATTTTAAACATACATTTTAAATTCTTTAGCTGGTATAACAAGTCATTCAAAACACATTAAAGGAAAAAACAATTACAGTACATTGTCCATTTAAAAATGGTTATTACATATAATGCATATTTTAATCTCACCATTTGAATGGACATATTGGTCCCATTATACATATTATAGTAATCCTTATCTATGGGAAACCTTCACTAGATAAAACTTTCCTTTTATACTATTGTCATTTATTTTCTCTGCTTCTTTTTGCTTTAACCCCCCCCCCCAAAAAAAAAAAAAAAACTTAAAGGGATATGGGTTCTCTGCTAGCTGACAGTGACGGATACCTATGATCTGTCAATATGCCCTAAAAATTCTGCTTATTTTTTGGCTTTATCGTGATGCCCATATAAACTTTCCAAAAAACAAAGTTGTTATAGAACATCTCTTGCCACTTTAACTTGACAACATTTTCAACTCCTGGTTTCTTTGCCACTACAAAGTTTACATAACCCCTAACACAGAATTGGTACACGGGCATACTTTAGATTAATGTGATACTAAAAAAAAATAATTCTGACTTTGAACAGACGACAAGTAAAATGTAGTGTAATTTTTATGTTAACGAGGAAGGCGCCACTAATATGCATGAGATCATTTACTTGAAATTATGAAGAACTGTTTGTGAGTCATTTGCCAATGGTCAACACTCAGGTCTTTTTAACTTCACAATTCATACTTTTATTGCCCATGAAGCATTTTGATCTGGGCATTATATTGCATCTGTTGTAGTTTGTCAGTTTCTGTCCCATAATTCATTTAGAATTAGTCATGCCAGGATACTTTCTGAGCATGCATACATTTTGTCCTGTCTCAGCTGTAAAGAATGGAAATTTTCTTGTACAGCCTATTTTAAATAATTTGCAACAACAATTTACTATTTTTATTACACACTTAGTCTTTTTGGACTTTAAATCTGTATTACAATACAGTCTATAATATGGCAGCACTGTTCCTAAATTTAAGGACATGTATCCTTAAAGGACAGATACTTTGTGTATAATTTAAATTAAGCGAAAAATAATTTTGTACTAAATAATTTTATATAGCACTCATCTTTGGTATTTTTGTTTAGTCTCTGAAGGAAACATTCTCATATTACAGAATAGGCTGTACAATAAAAGAGCCATGTTTCATGATGTTTTAAAGAGGAAAAATACTACATTATCATGGTTGTTTTCTGTAGTAATGTGTTTCTGCTTTGAACTAAAGAAATATTTGAACACAGTGTTCACTTAATCTAAAGCGTTCTTGATGTAATTTGAATTTATGAGTACAGCTTTTGGCAAACACACACATTTAAAGGTTTAGACCAAGATGAAAAGAGCGTCTATAAGCAGTGAGTAAAAAAAAATATAGGCGGGATCATCAGACTGATAAAGTTCTTCTCTGTGAAGAGCATTACTGGGCTAAAAGAAGTTACACCCAGGTGGTAAATCACCATAGAACATGTAAATTGAAATCGAAACCGTTGTAAATTGAAACCGAGTTTATAATGTAAGTCAATGGGAAGTGAGGGAGATAGGTTCCAGGCCCCTCTCAAAATTGTCATAAGTAACACCTAATACATTATTTTTAAAGCTTTGAAATGAAGATTTGAAATGCTAAACAGCATTATAAACCTAATAAAATAATCACACAACACAGACTTCACTTGCATTTTTCTGCAAACAGTTCTTTCTATGCATTCCAATCTGGACTGATTTATAGACAGGAAGATCTTGTTCCTTTGAAATCTGCTCGATAGCTCAGGTCTGGTTAAACTGATTAATTTCAGCTTGCTTGGCTTTGCTGCAACACAAGCGGACAGCTCCACCTACTGGCTATTTTAATAAATGCACTGCTTCTCAATTCTTTTCAATAGCACTCACATGACTGGAAAAAAAGGTTGTTATTCTGAAACGGTGTAAATTGAACCGTTGTAAAACGAGGGCCACCTGTATATGTGTGTGTGTATATATATATATATATATATATATATATATAAATCAATGTAAATATTTGCATAGGAAATTAGCACACCTAGGCAAGAATCCCCGCTCGCTTTCCCCCAGAAATAACTCATATACAATGTTACCAATGCACAAGAGAATTCTGGGTAAGGTATGCAAATTAGATATGTAAATTCTCAGTTTTTTTGCTTCTAAAATACTGATGTACTATCCTTTCAACAGGATTTTAGCAGCAAATCAGAAATCACTCCTAGACAGCCTGTTTCGTTCTATTTGGAACTTATCAGTAGGAGATAGATTTCTGGTTGTGTTTTTAGGAAATTTAAAACTTTTAAGTTAACGAAAACCGGAAATGGAGTAAAGAACCACTTCCGGTCTTAGGGCTTTATAAGGCTGCCAATCCCACATCACAATCAGTCTTGATAAAGGCCTGTTACTGGCCGAAACACGTTGACTGATTGGTAAGCCTATTTTCATTATTGCTTTTATTGTGAAAACGGTATTGCTCTATGTTGCTTTATTTCTTCTAGGTTAACATCGGTATATTACTCACTTGGAATTGCTAGAAGCTCTTCACTAGTAGTACATCTAGGAACTACACCTGTTAACACCTTTTTGTTGTTACACAGATACAAACTGCTCACTATATTTTTGAACTTTTGGGACACACTATTTTTTCAAAAAAAATTTCACATTTTTTTTGTATTTGGTTTGAACTTTTGGGACACATTTTTAATCTAAGTTTTTTAATCTAAGTTTTTGAAACCAAGTTTTTTCTGCTACCCTATTTGTGTGATTTTTTATCCACTACACCACACCGGATTTTATTTTTTACTATATATTTTTTCCACGGACCCACCATTATCTCCACCTACCCACTATTGCTTCCGTCACTTTTTTTGTTTTCCAAAAGGATTATCAACCCAGCTATCATTTTTAAGGAGGATACACAGTTTCACGGATCATCATTGCAAATTGGAACTCTCCATGCACATTAGTCCACTTTTCTGATGAACATTCTTGCGCAACTATCTCAAATTGTACTAACAACACAATTTGTACCATATATATATATTTTTTAACCGATTTTACCCAATAGCCTACAGTAAATAGTACTGTTAACATCACGTCGACCACTATTGATTCTATTTTTTCTTATTGTCCAGATTGTAATTTTTCTATATTGGTTTTACCATATTGTATTTATTATTTTATTTCCTGTAAGTTACTTCATGGATCCATGATATTTGTTTTACCCATTGTATTGTATTAAAATTGTCACTTCAATATTGTCTAGCACACGACTGAGTGTCAAGTGATTTCCCTGTCCTGATCATCTATAGCTACCCATTACACCCTTTGCCTTCTTTGTTAGGCGCCTGGGGGACACCAATCTTTTTAGTCTCTTTTCCAGGTGGGTAACTAGGTACCACCACCCCCAGGCTCATAGGGGATTAGTTGGCGCTGGCCCACACCCACTTCTATATTGTTTAGCTATGTTAGCTAGAAGAGTTTTATGGCTCAAATCTTGGAATGCTGACATGGTATCTAGGTCTAGATTATGATCTCTTTCTTTGCAAGGTAACAATTTATTTGGTTCTCAGTTGGATTCAATTATTTCAACTATCACTGGAGGGACGGGTTTTTCTCTTGTAAGGTGTATCCAGTCCACGGGTTCATCCATTACTTGTGGGATATTCTCCTTCCCAACAGGAAGCTGCAAGAGGACATCCACAGCAGAGCTGTCTATATAGCTCCTCCCCTAACTGCCACCCCCAGTCATTCTCTTGCAGCTCTCGACAAGATAGGAAGTATCAAGAGATACCCTTACACACACTGTAAACATTTCAAAGACTTTACTATATTTTTACACTGTTTTGCAGTTTAAGTGTTAGTTTTTTTCTCTTAAAGGCACATTAACGTTTTTGTTTAATTGCTGTTTCACCTTTATTAAAGTGTTTTCCAAGCTTGCTTGTCTCATTACTAGTCTGTTAAACATGTCTGACATAGAGGAAACTCCTTGTTCAATATGTTTAGAAGCCATTGTGGAACCCCCTCTTAGAATGTGTACCAAATGTACTGAAATTTCTATAAACTATAAAGACCATATTATGGCGCTTAAAGATTTATCTCCAGGGGATTCTCTGACTGAAAAAAGGGAGATTATGCCATCTAGCTCTCACCATGTGTCAGAACCTATAACTCCCACTCAAGTGACGCTAAGTACATCTAGCACGTCTAATTATTTTACCTTACAGGACATGGCGGCAGTTATGAATGCTACCCTCACAGAGGTATTTTCCAAACTGCCAGGGTTACAAGGAAAGCGAGACAGCTCTGGGGCTAGAACTAATACAGAGCTTTCTGACGCTTTAATGCCTGTGTCCGGTATACCCTCACAATACTCAGAAGCCGAGGCAGGTGAGCTTCTATCTGTGGGTGACATTTCAGACTCAGGGAAGGCGTTGCTTCAGTCTGATTCTGAAATGACAGCGTTTAAATTTAAGCTTGAACACCTCCGCTTATTGCTTAGGGAGGTTTTAGTGACTCTGGATGATTGTGACCCCATTGTGGTTCCAGAGAAATTGTGTAAAATGGACAAATACTTTGCAGTGCCTGTTTACACTGATGTTTTTCCAGTCCCTAAGAGGTTTTCGGAAATTATTACTAAGGAATGGGATAGACCAGGTGTGTCGTTCTCTCCCCCTCCTGCTTTCAAAAAGATGTTTCCCATAGATGCCGCCGTACGGGACTCGTGGCAGACGGTCCCTAAGGGGGAGGGAGCAGTCTCTACCCTAGCTAAGCGTACAACTATCCCCGTCGAGGACAGTTGTGCTTTCCTAGATCCTATGGATAAAAAATTGGAGGGTCTCCTTAAGAAATTTTTTATTCATCACAGTTTTATTCTCCAGCCTCTTGCATGCATAGCCCCATTTACTGCTGCAGCGGCTTTTTGGTTCGAGTCTCTTGAGGAGGCTTTGCAGGTGGAGACTCCGCTAGACGAGATTCTAGACAGGATTAAAGCTCTTAAGTTAGCTAATTCCTTTATTTCTGACGCCGTTTTTCAGTTAACCAAACTAACGGCTTAGGTTTTGCCATTTTGGCGCGTAGGGCGCTATGGCTTAAGTCCTGGTCAGCAGACGTTACTTCAAAGTCTAAGCTTCTTAACATCCCCTTCAAGGGACAGACCCTATTCGGGCCCGGTCTGAAGGAGATCATTTCTGATATTACTGGAGGAAAAGGTCACGCCCTTCCTCAGGATAGGTCCAATAAGAGGACCAAACAGAATAATTTTCGTTCCTTTCGAAGCTTCAAGAGTGGCGCAGCCTCAGTTTCCTCTAATGCAAAACAAGAGGGAAATTTCGCCCAGTCCAAACCAGTCTGGAGACCTAACCAGGCTTGGAATAAGGGGAAGCAGGCCAAGAAACCTGCGGCTGCCTCTAAGACAGCATGAAGGAGTAGCCCCCGATCCGGGACCGGATCTAGTAGGGGGCAGACTTTCTCTCTTCGTCCAGGCTTGGGCAAGAGACGTCCAGGATCCCTGGGCGCTAGATATTGTTTCCCAGGGATATCTTCTGGAATTCAAAGGTTCATCTCCAAAGGGGACATTTCATCTCTCACAACTATCTGTAAACCAGATAAAAAGAGAGGCATTCTTACGTTGCGTTCAAGACCTACTGGTTATGGGAGTGATCCACCCAGTTCCAAGAGAGGAACAGGGGCTGGGTTTTTATTCAAACCTGTTTATAGTTCCCAAAAAAGAGGGAACTTTCAGACCTATCTTGGATCTCAAGATCCTAAACATATTTCTCAGGGTCCCATCCTTCAACATGGAGACAATCCGAATCATCCTCCCTATGATCCAGGAGGGTCAATATATGACTACCGTGGACTTAAAGGATGCTTATCTCCACATTCCGATTCACAGAGATCATCATCAGTTCCTCAGGTTTGCCTTCCTAGACAGGCATTACCAGTTTGTGGCTCTTCCCTTCGGGTTAGCCACGGCACCAAGAATCTTTACGAAGGTTCTAGGGTCCCTTCTGGCAGCTCTAAGGCCACGGGGCATATCGGTAGCCCCTTACCTAGACGACATTCTGATTCAGGCGTCGACTTTTCAAATCGCCAAATCCCATACGGACATTGTTCTGGCCTTTCTGGGGTCTAACGGGTGGAAAGTGAACATAGAAAAGAGTTCTCTCTCTCCTCTCACAAGAGTTTCCTTCCTAAGAACTCTGATAGATTCAGTAGAAAATATTTTTTTTCTGACAGAAGTCAGGATATCAAAACTTATAACTTCTTGCCGTGCTCTTCATTCCACTTCTCGGCCGTCAGTGGCTCAGTGTATGAAAGTAATCGGCCTAATGGTAGCCGCAATGGGCATAGTTCCGTTTGCCCGCCTACATCTCAGACCACTGCAACTTTGCATGCTCAACCAGTGGAATGGGGACTGCACAGATTTGTCTCCTCTGTTAAATCTGGATCAAGAGACCAGGGATTCTCTTCTCTGGTGGCTATCTCGGGTCCATCTGTCCAGTGGAATCAGTTTCCGCAGGACAGAGTGGACTATAGTGACGACAGTTGCCAGCCTTCTGGGCTGGGGCGCAGTCTGGAACTCCCTGAAGGCTCAGGGTTCGTGGACTCAGGAGGAAGCCCTCCTTCCGATAAACATTCTGGAACTAAGAGCAATATTCAATACTCTTCAGGCTTGGCCTCAACTAGCTGCGGCCATGTTCATCAGATTTCAGTCGGACAATATCACGACTGTAGCCTATATCAACCATCAGGGGGGAACAAGGAGTCCCCTGGCAATGATGGAGGTTTCCAAGATAATTCTATGGGCAGAGGTTCACTCTTGCCATCTCTCAGCTATCCATATCCCAGGAGTAGAGAACTGGGAGGCGGATTTTCTAAGTTGGCAGACTTTTCATCCGGGGGAGTGGGAGCTCCATCCGGAGGTATTTGCCCAGCTGATTCAACTTTGGGGCAAACCAGAACTGGATCTGATGGCGTCTCATCAGAACGCCAAGCTTCCTTGTTACGGGTCCAGGTCAAGGGATCCCCAGGCAGCGCTGATAGATGCTCTAGCAGTGCCCTGGTCCTTCAACCTGGCTTATGTGTTTCCACCGTTTCCTCTCCTCCCTCGTCTGATTGCCAAGATCAAGCAGGAGAGAGCTTCGGTGATTTTGATAGCGCCTGCGTGGCCACGCAGGACTTGGTATGCGGATCTGGTGGACATGTCATCCACTCCACCATGGACTCTGCCGCTGAGGGAGGACCTTCTACTCCAAGGTCCATTCAAACATCCAAATCTAATTTCTCTGCGTCTGACTGCTTGGAGATTGAATGCTTGATTTTATCAAAACGTGGTTTCTCCGAGTCGGTCATTGATACCTTGATTCAGGCTCGAAAGCCTGTCACCAGGAAAATCTATCATAAGATATGGTGTAAATGTCTTCATTGGTGTGAATCCAAGGGTTACTCATGGAGTAAGGTCAGGATTCGTAGGATACTATCTTTTCTCCAAGAAGGATTGGAAAAGGGATTATCGGCTAGTTCCTTAAAGGGACAGATTTCTGCTCTGTCTATTCTTTTGCACAAGCGCCTGGCTGATGTTCCAGACGTTCAGGCGTTTTGTCAGGCTTTGGTTAGAATCAGGCCACCATGGAGTTTAAATTTAGTTCTTAAAGTTCTTCAAGGGGTTCCGTTTGAACCCTTGCATTCCATAGATATCAAGCTTTTATCTTGGAAAGTTCTGTTTTTAGTAGCTATCTCTTAGGCTCGAAGAGTTTCAGAGTTATCTGCCTTGCAGTGTGATTCCCCTTATCTGATCTTCCATGCAGATAAGGTAGTTTTGTGTACCAAACCTGGGTTTCTTCCTAAGGTAGTATCTAATAGGAATATCAATCAGGAAATTGTTGTTCCGTCACTGTGTCCTAATCCTTCTTCAAAGAAGGAACGTCTGTTACATAATCTTGACGTGGTTCGTGCTTTAAAGTTTTATTTGCAAGCTACTAAGGATCTTCGTCAAACATCTGCATTGTTTGTCGTCTACTCTGGAAAGAGGAGAGGCCAAAAGGCTTCAGCAACTTCTCTTTCTTTTTGGCTGAGAAGCATAATCCGTTTAGCTTATGAGACTGCTGGCCAGCAGCCTCCTGAAAGAATTACAGCTCATTCTACTAGAGTGGTAGCTTCCACATGGGCTTTTAAACATGAGGCCTCTGTTGAACAGATTTGTAAGGCGGCGACTTGGTCTTCGCTTCATACTTTTTCTAAATTCTACAAATTTGATAATTTTGCTTCCTCGGAGGCTATTTTTGGGAGAAAGGTCTTGCAGGCAGTGGTGCCTTCCGTTTAAGTGCCTGCCTTGTCCCTCCCTTCATCCGTGTCCTAAAGCTTTGGTATTGGTATCCCACAAGTAATGGATGATCCGTGGACTGGATACACCTTACAAGAGAAAACAAAATTTATGCTTACCTGATAAATTTCTTTCTCTTGTGGTGTATCCAGTCCACGGCACGCCCTGTCACTTTAAGGCAGGTGTTTTTTATTTTTAAACTACAGTCATCACTGCACCCTATAGTTTTTCCTTTTTCTTGCTTGTCTTCGGTCGAATGACTGGGGGTGGCAGTTAGGGGAGGAGCTATATAGACAGCTCTGCTGTGGGTGTCCTCTTGCAGCTTCCTGTTGGGATGGAGAATATCCCACAAGTAATGGATGAACCTGTGGACTGGATACACCACAAGAGAAATAAATTTATCAGGTAAGCATAAATTTAGTTTTTTTGCCTCAGGATTAAAGATCTAAGGGTAAATCTAAAGCTTCTAATCATGTTCGTTCTTTTAGACAGAACATGGAATTTTTAGGTCTCATGACTGCAGCATCGGACTCTATCCCCTTTGCTCGTTTTCACATGAGAATTCTACAGCTTTGTATGCTGAATCAATGGTGCAGGGATTATACTCGGATATCACAATTGATATGCTATATTTCATGGTGTTCTCATAAATTCTCCTGGCATTCTTTTAGAATTCCTAGAATTTTACAGTTTCTTCAGGATGGTTTGGATAAAGGTTTGTCTGCAAGTACTTTGAAGGGACAAATCTCTGCTCTTTCTGTTTTATTTCATAGAAAGATTGCTTAGCTTCCGGATATTTACTGTTTTGTTCAGGCTTTGGTTCGTATCAAGCCTGTTATTCATTCAATATCTCCTCCTTGGAGTCATAGGCCTAGATTTGGAGTTCGGCGGTAGCCGTCAAAACCAGCGTTAGAGGCTCCTAACGCTGGTTTTGGCCGCCCGCTGGTATTTGGAGTCAGTGATTAAAGGGTCTAACGCTCACTTTTCAGCCGCGACTTTTCCATACCGCAGATCCCCCTACGCCATTTGCGTAGCCTATCTTTTCAATGTGATCTTTCTAACGCCGGTATTTAGAGTCGTTTCCGAAGTGAGCGTTAGAGCTCTAACGACAAGATTCCAGCCGCCTGAAAATAGCAGGAGTTAAGAGCTTTCTGGCTAACGCCGGTTCATAAAGCTCTTAACTACTGTACCCTAAAGTACACTAACACCCATAAACTACCTATGTACCCCTAAACCGAGGTCCCCCCACACCGCCGCCACTCGATTAAAATTTTTAACCCCTAATCTGCCGACCGCCACCTACGTTATATTTATGTACCCCTAATCTGCTGCCCCTAACCCCGCCGACCCCTGTATTACATTTATTAACCCCTAACTTGCCCCCCACAACGTCGCCGCCAGCTACTTAAAATAATTAACCCCTAATCTTCCGACCGCAAATCGCCGCCACCTACGTTATCCCTATGTACCCCTAATCTGCTGCCCCTAACATCGCCGACCCCTATATTATATTTATTAACCCCTAATCTGCCCCCCTCAACGTCGCCGACACCTGCCTACACTTATTAACCCCTAATCTGCCGAGCGGACCTGAGCGCTACTATAATAAATGTATTAATCCCTAATCCGCCTCACTAACCCTATCATAAATAGTATTAACCCCTAATCTGCCCTCCCTAACATCGCCGACACCTAACTTCAATTATTAACCCCTAATCTGCCGACCGGAGCTCACCGCTATTCTAATAAATGTATTAACCCCTAAAGCTAAGTCTAACCCTAACACTAACACCCCCCTAAGTTAAATATAATATTTATCTAACGAAATAAATTAACTCTTATTAAATAACTTATTCCTATTTAAAGCTAAATACTTACCTGTAAAATAAACCCTAATATAGCTACAATATAAATTATAATTATATTATAGCTATTTTAGGATTAATATTTATTTTACAGGCAACTTTGTAATTATTTTAACCAGGTACAATAGCTATTAAATAGTTAAGAACTATTTAATAGTTACCTAGTTAAAATAATAACAAATTTACCTGTAAAATAAATCCTAACCTAAGTTATAATTAAACCTAACACTACCCTATCAATAAAATAATTAAATAAACTACCTACAATTACCTACAATTAACCTAACACTACACTATCAATAAATTAATTAAACACAATTCCTACAAAATAAATACAATTAAATAAACTAGCTAAAGTACAAAAAATAAAAAAGAACTAAGTTACAGAAAATAAAAAAATATTTACAAACATAAGAAAAATATTACAACAATTTTAAACTAATTACACCTACTCTAAGCCCCCTAATAAAATAACAAAGCCCCCCAAAATAAAAAATTCCCTACCCTATTCTAAATTAAAAAAGTTACAAGCTCTTTTACCTTACCAGCCCTGAACAGGGCCCTTTGCGGGGCATGCCCCAAGAAGTTCAGCTCTTTTGCCTGTAAAAAAAAACATACAATACCCCCCCCCAACATTACAACCCACCACCCACATACCCCTAATCTAACCCAAACCCCCCTTAAATAAACCTAACACTAAGCCCCTGAAGATCTTCCTACCTTGTCTTCACCATACCAGGTTCACCGATCCGTCCTGGCTCCAACATCTTCATCCAACCCAAGCGGGGGTTGGCGATCCATAATCCGGTCCAGAAGAGGCTCCAAAGTCTTCCTCCTATCCGGCAAGAAGAGGACATCCGGACCGGCAAACATCTTCTCCAAGCGGCATCTTCGATCTTCTTCCATCCGGAGCGAAGCGGCAGGATCCTGAAGACATCCAGCGCGGAACATCCATCTGGACCGACGACTGAACGACGAATGACTGTTCCTTTAAGGGACGTCATCCAAGATGGCGTCCCTCGAATTCCGATTGGCTGATAGGATTCTATCAGCCAATCGGAATTAAGGTAGGAATTTTCTGATTGGCTGATGGAATCAGCCAATCAGAATCTAGTTCAATCCGATTGGCCGATCCAATCAGCCAATCAGATTGAGCTCGCATTCTATTGGCTGATCGGAACAGCCAATAGAATGCGAGCTCAATCTGATTGGCTGATTGGATCAGCCAATCGGATTGAACTTGATTCTGATTGGCTGATTCCATCAGCCAATCAGAAAATTCCTACCTTAATTCCGATTGGCTGATAGAATCCTATCAGCCAATCGGAATTCGAGGGACGCCATCTTGGATGACGTCCCTTAAAGGAACAGTCATTCGTCGTTCAGTCGTCGGTCCGGATGGATGTTCCGCGCTGGATGTCTTCAGGATCCTGCCGCTTCGCTCCGGATGGAAGAAGATCGAAGATGCCGCTTGGAGAAGATGTTTGCCGGTCCGGATGTCCTCTTCTTGCCGGATAGGAGGAAGACTTTGGAGCCTCTTCTGGACCGGATTATGGATCGCCAACCCCCGCTTGGGTTGGATGAAGATGTTGGAGCCAGGACGGATCGGTGAACCTGGTATGGTGAAGACAAGGTAGGAAGATCTTCAGGGGCTTAGTGTTAGGTTTATTTAAGGGGGGTTTGGGTTAGATTAGGGGTATGTGGGTGGTGGGTTGTAATGTTGGGGGGGGGGGTATTGTATGTTTTTTTTTACAGGCAAAAGAGCTGAACTTCTTGGGGCATGCCCCGCAAAGGGCCCTGTTCAGGGCTGGTAAGGTAAAAGAGCTTGTAACATTTTTAATTTAGAATAGGGTAGGGAATTTTTTATTTTGGGGGGCTTTGTTATTTTATTAGGGGGCTTAGAGTAGGTGTAATTAGTTTAAAATTGTTGTAATATTTTTCTTATGTTTGTAAATATTTTTTTATTTTCTGTAACTTAGTTCTTTTTTATTTTTTGTACTTTAGCTAGTTTATTTAATTGTATTTGTTTGTAGGAATTGTGTTTAATTAATTTATTGATAGTGTAGTGTTAGGTTAATTGTAGGTAGTTTATTTAATTATTTTATTGATAGGGTAGTGTTAGGTTTAATTATAACTTAGGTTAGGATTTATTTTACAGGTAAATTTGTTATTATTTTAACTAGGTAACTATTAAATAGTTCTTAACTATTTAATAGCTATTGTACCTGGTTAAAATAATTACAAAGTTGCCTGTAAAATAAATATTAATCCTAAAATAGCTATAATATAATTATAATTTATATTGTAGCTATATTAGGGTTTATTTTACAGGTAAGTATTTAGCTTTAAATAGAAATAAGTTATTTAATAAGAGTTAATTTATTTCGTTAGATAAATATTATATTTAACTTAGGGGGGTGTTAGTGTTAGGGTTAGACTTAGCTTTAGGGGTTAATCCATTTATTAGAATAGCGGTGAGCTCCGATCGGAAGATTAGGTGTTAATAATTGAAGTTAGGTGTCGGCGATGTTAGGGAGGGCAGATTAGGGGTTAATACTATTTATGATAGGGTTAGTGAGGCGGATTAGGGGTTAATAACTTTATTATAGTAGCGCTCAGGTCCGCTCGGCAGATTAGGGGTTAATAAGTGTAGGCAGGTGTCGGCGACGTTGTGGGGGGCAGGTTAGGGGTTAATAAATATAATATAGGGGTCGGCGGTGTTAGGGGTAGCAGATTAGGGGTACATAGGGATAACGTAGGTGGCGGCGGTTTACGGAGCGGCAGATTAGGGGTTTAAAAAAATATGCAGGGGTCAGCGATAGCGGGGGCGGCAGATTAGGGGTTAATAAGTGTAAGGTTAGGGGTGTTTAGACTCGGGGTACATGTTAGAGTGTTAGGTGCAGACGTAGGAAGTGTTTCCCCATAGGAAACAATGGGGCTGCGTTAGGAGCTGAACGCTGCTTTTTTGCAGGTGTTAGGTTTTTTTTCAGCTCAAACAGCCCCATTGTTTCCTATGGGAGAATCGTGCACGAGCACGTTTTTGAGGCCGGCCGCGTCCGTAAGCAACTCTGGTATCGAGAGTTGCTTTTGCGGTAAAAATGCTCTACGCTCCTTTTTTGGAGCCTAACGCAGCATTTGTTTGAACTCTCGATACCAGAGTTAATTTTATGGTGCGGCCAGAAAAAAGCCCGCGGAGCGTTAACAGCCCTTTTACCGCCGAACTCCAAATCTAGGCCTTAGTTTGGTTTTAAAGACTTTGCAGGCTACTCCTTTTGAGCCTATGTATTCTTTGGATATTAAACTACTTTCTTGGAAAGTGTTGTTTCTTTTGGCTATCTCTTCAGCTAGGAGAGTTTCTGAATTGTCTCCCCTGTCTCTTTTTATATACAGCACACACAGGGTGTTGGACCTGTTATCCGGAGTGAGACAGTTGGTGGGCTCTGATTTATCCACCCTGCCTGACTTGCACTGTAATATAGTGCGCTACCTCTGTGAGTAACATTCAGTGGAGGGGGATTTTGAGCTTATTTCTGCACCATTGGAGCGCCTTCTTTCATTATACAGGTGGCCCTCGGTTTACGCTGGTTCAATTTGCTCCGTTTCAGAATAATAATTTTTTTTTCAGTCATGTGACTGCTATTGAAAAGCATTGAAAAGCAGTGCATTAATTAAAATAGCCAGTAGGTGGAGCTGTCCGTGTTGCAGCAAAGTTATGCAATTTAGCAGACTTAAATTAATCTGTGTACACAGAACAGACCAGACCTATCGAGCAACAAGATCTAGCAGCCACTTCCCTATTATCTTCCTGTCCAGCTGCTTGAGGTGAGGGTGCCTAACTGCCTATTAATCACTGCAGATTGAAATGCAAAGAATAGGTACAGACCCAATATTATCTAACATTCTAACAATGCAGAGAACTGTTTGCAGAAAAATGCAAGTAAAAAAATGTTTTTGTTCATTACACTTAGTTTGATGATACAGTCTGTTGTGTGATTATTGAATTAGGTTTATAATGATGTTTAGCATCTGAAGTCTTAATTTTAAAGCTTTAAAAATAATGTATTAGGTGTTACTTATGACAATGTTGGGAGGGGCCTGGAATCTAACTCCCTCACTTCCCATTGACTTACATTATAAACTGGGTTTCAATTTACAACAGTTTCGATTTACAACCATTCCTTCTGGAACCTAACCCCGGCGTAAACTGAGGGCTACCTGTACAGTCCTCTGACTTAGGATGTCCAAGTAGGAGAGGCATGCTCTGTCCAGTCTCTTTGACCAGTGACAGGCAGCCAACAACAAATATCATCTCTGAGCACCTCACAATACTTTTCACCTATGTTTTATTCACCTTAAAATGTGTTTTAATCTTTTATACCAGGAGGGAGAGTTTATTTTGACAGGGATGTGGAGAGAAGAGGGAGTCCTTGTATTTTTGGAGGGTAAAATTGAGTAAAGGAGACATTCTTTCTGTTTGTGGGGAAAGAATTGAAGTTGCAGTTGAAGCCATGTTAGGGCCATTAGTTGTACACCACTGCCTAAGTCTTGTAATGCTATAGTATTTTTTGAGACCATTATAACGTGAATGCAGTTAGTTGTATTCAATTACATTTTTATATTTCAGCAACTAACCACTACACAACAAAGTATCTGCATGCAAAATAAATATTTTAAAAGCCTACACCCCTGAAAATGAGAATTAGGAACAGTTCTAAATGATCTTCTACACTTAGCAAGTGATTAATATGTGTAGGATCTTGCTGTTAGGGGTCAGTATCCTGCAGGAAGCTCTCCAACCCTTATGAAACAGTGAATACACACACTTCAGTTACAGGAAAGGTTGTTAAAATAAACAAACTGCGTGACAAAGGTGCTTTACTTATAGAGATATGAAACCTAAAAATCGGCCAGATTACGAGTTTTGCGTTATGAGGGGTGTGGTACTAACTTGCACGTTATTGTCACCGCTCACTTACCTACAGCGCTGGTATTACAGGTTTTTACAAACCCGGCGTTGAAAGGCAAGAAGTGAGTGTAGAGCAAAATTGTGCTCCATACCGCACTCCAATACCAGCACTGCTTAATTCAGCGGTAAGCTGGTTGTATGTGCTTGTGCACGATTTCCCCATAGACATCAATGGGGAGAGCCGTCTGAGAAAAAGTCTAACACCTGCCAAAAATCAGCGTAAAGCTCCGTCACGCAGCCCCATTGATTCTTATGGGGAAATTAAATTTATGTTTACACCTAACACCCTAACATGAACCCCGAGTCTAAACACCCCTAATTTTACACTTATTAACCCCTAATCTGCTGCCCCTAACATCGCCAACACCTACATTATACTTATTAACCCCTAATCTGCCGCCCCGACATCGCCGCCACCTACATTAAATTTATTAAGCCCTAATCTGCTGCCCCAACATCGCTGACACCTACATTATATTTATTAACCCCTAATCTCCCGCCCCCAATGTCGCCGCAACCTACCTACACTTATTAACCCCCAGAGTGTGATATATCATAAATGATGCAGATTTTCAGCACTTTGTATCAACTGTCAGCATATTTGCTGTTGCAATATCTTCATAGAAATTAAGTCTCACATCCAGTTCATATGAAGTAAAACATAGCTTTTATTTAAAAACTTTAAGTAAAATGTACAGACCTGGATTAATTTCTTATTTGAAGTACCTTGTACTGTGATAAATACCTCCGACCCTTGGTAGTGCCTCACTAGACACGTTTCGCCGTAGCTTTATCGAGTAGTGCATCAGCCAATTGGATTTTTTCAACCTTAATTCCGATTGGCTGAATTCTATCAGCAAATCAGAATCTAAGGCACAACATCTTGGATGACGTCACTTAAAGGTACCTTCATTCGTCGGGTAGTCGTCGTTGGAAGAGGATGCTCCACGCCGGATGTCTTGAAGATGGAGCCGCTCCGCGTTGGAAGGATGAAGATAGAAGATACCGTCTGTGTGAAGACTTCTGTCCGTCTGGAGGACCACTTCTGCCGGCTTCATTGAGGACATCTTGCGCTTGGATGAAGACTTCTCCCGGTAAGTGGATCTTCGGGGGTTAGTGTTAGGATTGTTTTAAATGTGTATTGGGTGAGTTTTATTTTTAGGTTAGGGCTTTGGGCCGCAATAGAGCTAAATGCCCTTTTAAGGGCAATGACCATCCAAATGCCCTTTTCAGGGCAATGGGGAGCGTATTTTTTTTTAGTTAGGGTTTTATTTGGGGGGTTGGTTGTGTGGGTGGTGGGTTTTACTGTTGGGGGGTTGTTTGTATTTTTTTTACAGGTAAAAGAGATGATTTCTTTGGGGCAATGCCCCGCAAAAGGCCCTTTTCAGGGCTATTGGTAGTTTAGTTTAGGCTAGGTTTTTTTTTTATTATTTTGGCCGGGCTTTTTTTATCTTGATAGGGCTATTAGATTAGGTGTAATTTAGTTTAAAGATCTTGTAATTTGTTTTTTATTTTCTGTAATTTCGTGTTTTTTTTTGTAATTTAGCTAATTGTTTTGAATTTAGTTAATTGTATTTAATCTAGGGAATTTATTTAATTGTAGTGTTAGGTTAGGTGTTAGTGTAACTTAGGTTAGGTTTTATTTTACAGGTAAATTTGTATTTATTTTAGCTAGGTAGTTATTAAATAGTTAATCACTATTTAGTAACTATTCTACCTAGTTGAAATAAATACAAACTTGCCTGTAAAATAAAAATAAAAACCCTGATATAGATACAATGTAACTATTAGTTATATTGTAGCTATCTTAGGGTTTATTTTATAGGTAAGTATTTAGTTTTAAATAGGAATAATTTAGGTAATGATAGTATGTTTTATTTAGATTTATTTTAATTATATTTAAGTTAGGGGGTGTTAGGGTTAGACTTAGATTTAGGGGTTAATAAATGTAATATAGTGGTAGCGACGTTGGGGGCGGCAGATTAGGGGTTAATAAATGTAGGTAGGGGGCGGCGATGTTAGGGACAGCAGATTAGGGGTTAATAATATTTAACTAATGTTTGCGAATTGGGAGGACCTCGGTTTAGGGGTTAATAGGTAGTTTATGGGTGTTAGTGTACTTTTTAGCACTTTAGTTATGAGTTTTATGCTACAGCGTTGTAGTGTAAAACTCATAACTACTGACTTTAAAATGCGGTACGAATCTTGCGGGAGCGGCTGTACCGCTCACTTTTTGGCCTCCCAGGACAAGCTCGTAATACCGGCGCTATGGAAGTCCCATAGAAAAAAGACTATATGCAGTTTGCGTAAGTTGATTTGCGTTAAGGCCAAAAAAGTGTGCGGTGCCCCTAAATTTGCAAGACTCGTAATACCAGCGGTAGTAAAAAAGCAGCGTTTTGAGGCTTAACGCTGCTTTTTTCCTCATAACGCAAGACTCGTAATCTAGCCGAATGTATTTTGTGATTCAGACAGAGCGTACAGTTTTAGGAAAAGTTTCCAATTTACTTCTGCTTCATTCCCATGGTATTCTTTGTTGAAGAGATACGTCTCTACATGGCAGGAAATAGTGCTGCCATCTAGTGCTCTTGCTAATGTATAGAATTCTTGCAAAACTGCTGCCATGTAGTGCTCCAGACATGTGCATGCTCCTGAGCTTACATCCCTGCTTTTCAACAAAAGATACAAAGAGAACAAAGGAAATGTGATAATAGTAGTAAATTAGAAAGTGGTTTGTAATCCAAATGATATTTTGAAACCCGATGTAGAACATGTGACACAGAGGTGTGACAAGCATTTCAGCTTATATAAGCTGCTTAGAAGTTTAGGCGTGAAGATCTTTGGAATCGTATGCTCCTACATCAGTTTTGGGATATCATCTAGATGCTTCCTGTAGCCTGTAATGAGTGTCTGGATTCTGGATGAAGGTATTTTGAACTATTCCTCCTTGCAAAAATATCTCCCAGTTCAGTTAGGTTTGATGGTTGCCGAGCACGGACAGCCCGCTTCAAATCACCCCACAGATTTTCAATGATATTCAGGTCTGGGGACTGGGATGGCCATTCCAGAACATTGTACTTGTTCCTCTGCATAAATGCCAGAGTAGATTTTGAGCAGTGTTTTGGGTTGTTGTCTTGTTGAAATATCCAGCCCCGGCGTAACTTCAACTTTGTGACTGATTCCTCAACGTTATTCTCAAGTATCTGCTGATATTGAGTGGAATCCATGCAACCCTAAACTTTAACAAGATTCCCAGTACCGGCACTGGCCACACAGCCCCACAACATCATGGAACATCCCCCAAATTTTACTGTGGGTAGCAAGTGTTTGTCTTGGAACGCTGTGTTCTTTTGCCACCATGCATAACGCCGCTTGTTATGATCAAATAACTTAATCTTTGTTTCATCAGTCCACAGCACCTTCTTCCAAAATGAAGCTGGCTTGTCCAAATGTGCATTTGCATACCTCAATCGACTCTGTCTGTGGTGTGTGTGCAGAATAGGCTTCCTCCGCATCACTCTCCCATACAGCTTCTCCTTGTACAAAGTACACTAAATTGTTGAACAATGCACGGTGACGCCATCTGCAGCAAGATGATGTTGTAGGTCTTTGGAGGTGGTCTGTTGGCTGTTTTTGACCGTTCTCACCATCCTTTGCCATCCTGCCACTTCTGGCCTTAACAAGAACTGCGCCTGTGGTATTCCATTTCCTCACTATGTTCCTCACAGTGGACACTGACAGCTTAAATCTCTGTGATAGCTTTTTGTAGCCTTCCCCTAAACCATAATGTTGAACAATCTTTGTTTTCAGGTCATTTGAGAGTTGTTTTGAGGCCCCCATGTTGCCACACTTCAAAGGAGAGTCCAAGAAAACAACAACTTGCAATTGGCCACCTGATATACCTTGTTCTCCTGATTGGATGCACCGGTCTATGAAGTTCAAGGCTTAATGGGCTCACCAAACTAATTGTGTGCTCCAATTCATCATTGCTAGGTAGTTACAGGTATTCAAATCAACAAAATGACAAGGGTGCCCAAATGTATGCACCTGTCTTATTTTCATTTTGATGCATATTGCACATTTTCTGTTATCCAATAAACCTCATTTCACTACTGGAATATTACTGTGTCCTTCAGTTATTTGATAGATCAAAATGAAATTGCTGATCCAAACACCCAATTATTATATAATATATAATATATATATATATTATATAAATGAAAATCATGGAAATTGTCAGGGGTGCCTAAACTTTTGCATACGACTGTATATAGAAAAATACTGCACATTTGTTAATGGAAGTTAATTGGAAAGTTGTTTGAAATCGCTGCTCTCTCTGATTCATGAAAGTTTATTTTTGACTTGAGTGTCCCTTTAATTTTGACTGCAATGTCCCCTTACCTCTTCATATACAGCATTTAGTTGTTTCCTGGTGTTTTAACTTTTCTATTAGCAAATAATTTATTGTAAACCTTTTTTTTTTTCTTTCAATTATGAGCTTTCATTTATGTATTTTTATTGTTTTGTTTAGGTGACTCAGGACAAGGGATTAAATCATGGATTAAAGAGATATTAAAACAGGATCTAGCTTTTAAACATGTTAAAGTCATCTTTCCAACTGCCCCAGCACGGTAAGGTTTTTATTCATTTATTTTTATGTTATGTATTACTAGGTAACATCATTTGTATTTATTTTATGACCTATGATAAATAATATGATTAGGATTTACTTTAAGAACTTCTTATGTATTAACATTTAATAAAATACTCAGTATCTGTGGTGGACACAGTTTGACTACTTTGGCATTAGTAAAAGTATTTGAGCATTTGCATTTTGGTAGCTTTGAGCTTAAAGGGACAGTAAAGTCATAATTAGACATTTATGATTCAGATAGAGAATACAATTTTGAACAACTTTCAAATTTACTTCTATTATTTCATTTGCTTCCTTATTTTGTTATCCTTTGCTGAAAGGTTCATCTAGGTAAGTTCACGAGCAGCAAAGAAATAAGGTTCTAGCTGCTGATTGGTGGCTGCATATATTTAGCGATTGTCAGTGGCTCACCCATGTGAGAAACCAGTAGTGCATTGCTGCTCTTTCAACAAATGATACCATTTAAATGAAGCAAATTGTATGTTCTACCTAAATCATGAAATAATATTTTTTTGGTTTTCATGTCCCTTTAAGAAACAAAAGATCCAGAGGAATACTGAAAAAAGAACCCTAAGAACTTTTTAATGAATATTTCTCTTACAATTTGCAGATAAAATATTTGAAGTCCTTTTTATTACACGTGCTTGGTAACTTTCTTTGCGTATTGATACATAATAGCACAGTAATAAAATGCTCTACTGCATTAGGTCATTTCAAATGCAATGCTTTGCTGAATTAAACACAGGCGCAAGCTTTTCTGCAATAATAAAATATTCATTAGAGCATTTTATTATTGCTCTGTTTTGTCTCCTTAAGCAGATTTGTCATCTTTGTCCAGACTGCATTAAGTTCATGCTTGGATCAGATTATTTCATTTGTGCATTCCTATAAATGATAAGAAACACAATATATTGGCCTTTTTGATTCTGAAATGAGTAGCTGCTGATATAATAGCGTGTACTTTACTCTTATGAAATTGCATCTGTCCTCAGCCAGGCTCGTTTCAGGCTTATTTAGGATTGGGACGGTAGCCATGGGCTTCCCCTCTGACTTTTATAACTGGTAAAAGTCAAAGGGCCATAAAAGTGTGAATTTGAAGCCAAAACCTGCCAGTAACTTGCATATTGATTCTATGCCAGATTCCTAGTCACTGTTACCAGCAAGAGAGAGATAAATGGCCAAGCTCACTATAAAAAATACAGTATAGTGTTTCTTAGCTTTAGTTTACCTCTCAAAGGCCCAGAACTCAATCCTGATATATTTAAAGCCACTGGGTGGCACTTAATAGTGTTTGAGAAATGACATTTTCTCTGGTCAGATATTTTATTTATTTTGGAATACATTATTTTTGTTTAACCCTTTCATTTCTCATCCATTCCTGGAGTTTTGCTGAAGCCGTTTTTGGACTTTTTGCATTGAAATATCTTTTAGTTGTAGTGGTGGTGTGGGGTGGTGGGGGGTTTGGGTTCTCAGAGTTTCCCCACACACATCATATCCTGTTTTTTCAGCAGTTCTTGCACTTTTGAAAGATGACTTTACTTTGCAGTTTTACATTTTTAATTAAATGGATGGAGAATAATTATGCTAGTCATTATTTCATAAATGCCGCTACAACTTTATGTTTATACTTAGCCCTTGATTCACCTTTGTAAAAACACCAGGATTTAGGGATATTTATCTATGTTGTCACTTAACAGAAACATAAAATACAGAATAGTGAAAATGACTATTTTGAATTCATATTTTTTATCTAATTAGTTTTATTTCTGGCTGATACTGTAAGCATTGCATTCTAATTTTGATGACCGCAAACTAATCTGATTTGTAAGAAAAGTCTGTTTAATGTATAGCATATAATATAACCCATAACAACATATTAAAGGGACATGAAACCCAAATTTAGTCTTTTGTGATTTAGAAAGGGCATGCCATTTTAAACAACTTTCAACTTTAGTTTTATCTAATTTGTTTCATCTTCTTGATATCCTTTGTTGAAAAGCAGATCTAAATAGGCTCAGTAGCTGCTGATTGGTGGCTGCACATAGATACCTTTGTGTGATTGGCTCACCCATGTGCATTGCTATTTCTTCAACAAAGGATATATAAAGAATGAAGCAAATTAGATAATAGAAGTAAACTGGTTGTTTAAAATTGTATTCTCTATCTGAATCATGTAAGAAAAAATTTGGGTTTCATGCAGGGCCAGATTGGACCGCCTGGATACCGGGAAAATTCCCAGTGGGCGGCCGTCAGCAACTGCAAAGTTTCAGTTAGTGTGAGCAGGTGACGGAGCGGAGTGGCCGGTTGCTTTTTGAGCACAAATATAGACATAGGCTCAAGCAGCTCAGCTGGCACAAGATGCGGCCGCTCCGCTCCAATATGCATTCGCCAATAGCACTGTGGGGAGGCAATATGGGCGGGGACATCACGTGAGCACACACAGTTACACGCTACAAGGAGGGAGCTGAGCTGTAGGCCATGTCGGCCGGTACATAGGGAGCATCTGGCCACACCAGACAGCCACAAGCACTAGAGAGGAGCTAGCATGGCAGGTTACAAAAAGGTACGTGCTTGATGGCAGCAAAGGTGAACGCTTGAGTGCATATAACATTTTGCTAAAATGTATGTTGAAGTGACATAATGTCTTCTAAAATATTCCATTTAAAAGTTACCACTGCCCAAGATTTTAACCACGCTTGCTTCCCTCTGTTGAGATGGTGGTGGGGTGGGCTACGTGCAATGTGTTTGATTTTTAAGTAAAAGTAATCGTCTCAAACCATATTTTTATTTTTTTATTGTTTTTTTAAAACACCTGTTTTGGGCAGAAACTGTATTCTTATGTAAGAGGTGATACGACTTCCATAGGGTAGAAAAGATGTGTGTGTGTGTGTGTGTATATATATATATATATATATCTTTCATGTAATTGGCAAGAGTCCATGAGCTAGTGGTGTATGGGATATACATTCCTACCAGGAGGGGCAAAGTTTCCCAAACCTCAAAATGCCTATAAATACACCCCTCACCACACCCACAATTCAGTTTTACAAACTTTGCCTTCTATGGAGGTGGTGAAGTAAGTTTGTGCTAAGATTTCTACATTGATATGCGCTTCTCAGCATTTTGAAGCCCGATTCCTCTCAGAGTACAGTGAATGTCAGAGGGATGTGAAGGGAATATCACCTATTGAATGCAATGTTTTTCCTCTAATTCATAGGTTCTCTGTTATCGTTATCGATTCATCTCCTACCTCCCTTTTCAGATCGACAATATACTCTCATATTCCATTACCTCTACTGATAACTGTTTTAGTACTGGTTTGGCTATCTGCTATATGTGGATGGGTGTCTTTTGGTAAGTATGTTTTTATTACTTAAGACACTCTCAGCTATGGTTTGGCACTTTATGTATTAATATAAAGTTCTAAATATATGTATTGTACTTATATTTGCCATGAGTCAGGTTTATGTATATTTCCTTTTGCAGACTGTCAGTTTCATATTTGGGAAAACATATTTAGGAAAATATTTTTCTTATATGGGGTTTAGTCTTTTTTTCAAATTGAATGCTTTTTTCATTAAATTTTCTCGTGCAAAATTAGGCTTGTGAGGCGCAAAAATGCTGATGTTTATTGCATCATTCTTGTTGCGAGAATGTTTTTGGCGCGAAGGTACGTCCGGTGACACAAGTTCGTCATCTCCTGCGTCTTAGTTGACGCCGATTCCTTTACACAAGGTTGGGTCTGCAATGACGCAGATGTTGTTAGCACCAAAAAAATGTCATTTTGCATTGTACGTCATACTTGGCACCAAATAATATTCATTATTTAAAACCCCATTCCTATGTGCCTCTTGCCTTTTTCTATGTCAGAGGGCTATGCTGTTTGCTTTTCTCTTGTAAAGGTGTATCCAGTCCACGGGTTCATCCATTACTTGTGAGATATTTTCCTTCCCAACAGGAAGCTGCAAGAGGACATCCACAGCAGAGCTGTCTATATAGCTCCTCCCCTAACTGCCACCCCCAGTCATTCTCTTGCAGCTCTCGACAAGAAAGGAAGTATCAAGAGAGATGTGGTGACTTAGTGTAGTTTTTACCTTCAATCAAAAGTTTGTTATTTTTAAACGGTACCGGCGTTGTACTGTTTTTACTCTCAGGCAGAAATTGGAAGAAGACTTCTGCCTGGTGGTTTGATGATCTTAGCGGTTTGTAACTAAGGTCCATTGCTGTTCTCACACATAACTGAAGAGTATGGAAAGAAAACTTCAGTTGGGGGGACGGTCTGCAGATTGCCTGCTTTGAGGTATGTTCAGTATATTTTTTTTTCTAGAGAGATGATAAGGTCTAGAAAATGCTGACAGTACCTGGTATATTTAAGGTAAGCCTGATACAGTGATTTAACAAAAACTGGGATCATGCTTGCAAAAAGGGATAATATTCATGTTAAAACCTATATTACTTAGGGTGAAAAAGTTTGCATGATTTATAAATAAAAACGTTTTTTTCTCTGAGGGTGATAAATCTTTATTTGGGGCCTAATTTCCACATGGCTTGTTAGATTACTCCTAGGAGCTCTTTTTTCAGTGACTTTGAGTGCATGGTGGGAGGGGCCTATTTTCGTTTTCAGTCTGAGACATCCAGCTTCCCCGAAGGAGTCCTCTGGCTTTTAGGACCTCTATAGAGGGTTTTGTTCCTGCAAAAATAGTTTTTAAGGGCAGGTAGGAGCCACAGCAGGGCTGTGGCAGTGTGTTTGACTGTTTGTTAACAGGTTTTAAGTTTTTCTAATTCGTTTTTGGGCCAGAGGGGTTAATCATCCATTTGCAAGTGGGTGCAATGCTGCTTTAGTCCCTTATACACACTGTAAAAATTTCGTAGAGTTTGCTACTTTTTTTTTTACTGGTTTGCAGTTTATGTGGTAGTTTTTTTCTCTTAAAGGCACAGTACCGTTTTTTTATTATTTCTTTTTTCACATTTATTAAAGTGTTTTCCAAGCTTGCTGGTCTCATTACTAGTCTGTTAAACATGTCTGACATAGAGGAAACTCCTTGTTCATTATGTTTAGAAGCCATTGTGGAACCCCCTCTTAGAATGTGCACCAAATGCACTGACCTTTCTATAAGTTATAAAGACCATATTATGGCTTTTAAAGATTTATCAACTGAGGTTTCTGAGACTGACAAAAAGGAGGTTATGCCATCTAGCTCTCCCCACATGTCAGAACCTATAACTCCCGCTCAAGGGACGCCAAGTACATCTAGCGCGTCCAATGCGTTTACTTTACAAGATATGGCGGCAGTTATGAATCATACCCTCACTGAGGTATTGTCCAAACTGCCAGGGTTACAAGGAAAGCGAGACAGCTCTGGGGCTAGAACAAATGCAGAGCTCTCTGACGCTTTAGTAGCTATGTCTGATATACCCTCACAATGTGCAGAAGTCTATCTGTGGGGGACTTCTCTGATTCAGGGAGGTTTTAGCGACTCTGGATGACTGTGACACCATTGTAGTCCCAGAGAAATTGTGTAAAATGGACAAATACTTTGCAGTGCCTGTTTACACTGATGTTTTTCCAATCCCTAAGAGGTTTTCAGAAATTATTACTAAGGAATGGGATAGACCAGGTGTGCCGTTCTCTCCCCCTCCTGCTTTTAAGAAAATTTTTCCTATAGATGCCGCTACACGGGACTTGTGGCAGACGGTCCCTAAGGTGGAGGGAGCAGTCTCTACCCTAGCTAAGCGTACAACTATTCCTGTCGAGGACAGTTGTGCTTTCCTAGATCCTATGGATAAGAAATTAGAGGGTTTCCTTAAGAAAATCTTTATACAACAAGGTTTTATTGTCCAGCCTCTTGCATGCATTGCCCCAGTCACTGCTGCAGCGGCTTTCTGGTTCGAGTCTCTGGAGGAGGCTTTACTGGTAGAGACCCCGTTGGATGATATCCTTGACAGGCTTAAAGCTCTTAAGTTATTTCTGACGCCGTTTTTCATTTAACCAAGTTAACGGCTAAAAATTCAGGTTTTGCCATGCAGGCACGTAGGGCGCTATGGCTTAAATCCTGGTCAGCTGATGTCACTTCAAAGTCTAAACTTCTCAATATCCCCTTCAAAAGGCAGACCCTATTTGGGCCTGGACTGAAGGAGATCATTTCTGATATTACTGGAGGAAAAGGCCACGCCCTTCCCCAGGATAGGTCCAACAAATTAAGGACCAAACAGACTAATTTTCGTTCCTTTCAAAACTTCAAGAGTGGCGCAGCTTCATCTTCCTCTTCTACAAAACAAGAGGGAAATTTTGCCCAGTCCAAGCTAGTCTGGAGACCTAACCAGGCTTGGAACAAGAGGAAACAGGCCAAAAAGCTTGCTGCTGCCTCTAAGACAGCATGAAGGAGTAGCCCCCGATCCGGGACCGGATCTAGTGGGGGGCAGACTTTCTCTCTTCACCCAGGCTTGGGCAAGAGACGTCCAGGATCCCTGGGCTCTGGAGATTGTTTCCCAGGGATATCTTCTGGATTTCAAAGCTTCATCTCCAAAGGGGAGATTTCATCTCTCACAATTATCTGCAAACCAGATAAAGAGAGAGGCATTCTTACATTGCGTTCAAGACCTACTAGTTATGGGAGTGATCCACCCAGTTCCAAAGGAGGAACAGGGGCAGGGCTTCTATTCAAATCTGTTTATAGTTCCCAAGAAAGAGGGAACTTTCAGACCAATCTTGGATCTCAAGATCCTAAACAAATTTCTCAGGGTCCCATCCTTCAAGATGGAGACTATTCGAACCATCCTATCTATGATCCGGGAGGGTCAATATATGACTACCATGGATTTAAAGGATGCTTATCTACATATTCCGATACACAGGGATCATCATCAGTTTCTCAGGTTCGCCTTCCTAGACAGGCATTACCAGTTTGTGGCTCTTCCCTTTGGGTTAGCCACGGCACCAAGAATCTTTACGAAGGTTCTAGGGTCCCTTCTGGCGGTTCTAAGACCGCGGGGTATAGCAGTAGCCCCTTACCTAGACGACATCCTGATACAGCCGTCAACTTTTCAAATCGTCAGGTCCCATACGGATATTGTTCTGGCATTCCTAAGGTCTCACGGGTGGAAGGTGAACGAAGGAAAGAGTTCTCTCTCACCTCTCACAAGAGTTTCCTTCCTAGGAACTCTGATAGATTCAGTAGAAATGAAGATTTATCTGACAGAGGTCAGGTTGTCAAAACTTCTAACTTCCTGCCATGCTCTTTATTGCATTTCTCGTCCGTCAGTGGCTCAGTGTATGGAGGTAATCGGATTAATGGTAGCGGCAATGGACATTGTTCCGTTTTCCCGCCTACATCTCAGACCACTGCAACTTTGCATGCTCAATCAGTGGAATGGGGATTACACAGATTTGTCCCCTCTACTAAATCTGGATCAAGAGACCAGGGATTCTCTTCTCTGGTGGCTATCTCGGGTCCATCTGTCCAAGGGAATGAGTTTCCGCAGGCCAGAATGGACTATAGTAACGACAGATGCCAGCCTTCTGGGCTGGGGTGCAGTGTTTGTGGACTCAGGAGGAGGCCCTCCTTCCGATAAACATTCTGGAACTAAGAGCGATATTCAATGCTCTTCAGGCTTGGCCTCAGCTAGCTGCGGTCAGGTTAATCAGATTTCAGTCGGACAACATCACGACTGTAGCCTATATCAACCATCAGGGGGGAACAAGGAGCCCCCTGGCAATGTTGGAGGTTTCAAAGATAATTCTATGAGCAGAGGTTCACTCTTGCCATCTCTCAGCTATCCATATCCCAGGAGTAGAGAACTGGGAGGTGGATTTTCTAAGTCGGCAGACTTTTCATCAGGGGGAGTGGGAGCTCCATCCGGAGGTATTTGCCCAGTTGATCCAACTTTGGGGCAAACCAGAACTGGATCTCATGGCGTCTCGTCAGAACGCCAAGCTTCCTTGTTACGGGTCCAGGTCCAGGGTTCCCAAGGCAGCGCTGATAGATGCTCTAGCAGCGCCCTGGTCCTTCAACCTGGCTTATGTGTTTCTACTGTTTCCTCTGCTCCCTCATCTGATTGCCAAGATCAAGCAGGAGAGAGCTTCGGTGATCTTGATAGCCCCTGCGTGGCCACGCAGGACTTGGTATGCAGATCTGGTGGACATGTCATCCTTTCCACCATGGACTCTGCCGCTAAGACAGGACCTTCTACTTCAAGGTCCCTTCAAACATCCAAATCTAATTTCTCTACGTCTGACTGCTTGAAGATTAAACGCTTGATTCTATCAAAGCGTGTTTTTTCAGAATCGGTCATTGATACCTTAATTCAGGCTCGAAAGCCTGTCACCAGGAAAATCTATCATAAGATATGGTGTAAATGTCTTCATTGGTGTGAATCCAAGGGTTACTCATGGAGTAAGGTCAGGATTCCTAGGATATTATCTTTTCTCCAAGAAGGATTGGGGTTTGTTAGCTAGTTCCTTAAAGGGACAGATTTCTGCTCTGTCTATTCTTTTGCACAAACGTCTGGCTGAGGTTCCGGACGTTCAGGCGTTTTGTCAGGCTTTAGTTAGAATCAAGCCTGTGTTTAAACCTGTTGCTCCGCCATGGAGTTTAAATTTAGTTCTTAAAGTTCTTCAAGGGGTTCCGTTTGAACCTTTGCATTCCATAGATATTAAGCTTTTATCTTGGAAAGTTCTGTTTTTAGTAGCTATCTCCTCGGCTCGAAGAGTTTCGGAGTTATCTGCTTTACAATGTGATTCCCCTTATCTGATTTTCCATGCAGATAAGGTAGTGTTACTTACCAAACCTGGGTTTCTTCCTAAGGTGGTATCTAATAAGAATATCAATCAGGAGATTGTTGTTCCTTCACTATGTCCTAATCCTTCTTCAAAGAAGGAACGTCTATTACACAATCTTGATGTGGTTCATGCTTTAAAGTTTTATTTACAAGCTACGAAGGATTTTCGTCACACATCTGCTTTGTTTGTTGTCTACTCTGGACAGAGGAGAGGCCAAAAGGCTTCGGCAACTTCTCTTTCTTTTTGGCTAAGAAGTATAATACGCTTAGCTTATGAGACTGCTGGCCAGCAGCCTCCTGAAATAATTACAGCTCATTCTACTAGAGCAGTAGCTTCCACATGGGCTTTTAAACATGAGGCCTCTATTGAACAGATTTGTAAGGTGGCGACTTGGTCTTCGCTTCATACCTTTTCTAAATTCTATAAATTTGATACTTTTGCTTCTTCGGCGGCTATTTTTGGGAGAAAGGTCTTACAGGCAGTGGTGCCTTCCGTTTAAGTTCCTGCCTTGTCCCTCCCTTCATCCGTGTCCTAAAGCTTTGGTATTGGTATCCCACAAGTAATGGATGAACCCGTGGACTGGATACACCTTTACAAGAGAAAACAAAATTTATGCTTACCTGATAAATTTATTTCTCTTGTGGTGTATCCAGTCCACGGCCCGTCCTGTCATTTTAAGGCAAGTGTTTTTTTTTATTATTTTTAAACTACAGTCACCACTGCACCCTATAGTTTCTCCTTTTTTTCTTGCTTGTCTTCGGTCGAATGACTGGGGGTGGCAGTTATATAGACAGCTCTGCTGTGGGTGTCCTCTTGCAGCTTCCTGTTGGGAAGGAGAATATCCCACAAGTAATGGATGAACCCGTGGACTGGATACACCACAAGAGAAATACATTTATCAGGTAAGCATAAATTTAGTTTTTTCCCGTTCCTGAAACTGCCATATAAGGAAATTGATAATTTTGCTTTATATGTGTTTTTTTTCTCTTACATTTTCAAGATGTCTCAATTTGATCCTGTCTCAGAAATCACTGTTGGAACCCTTCTGCCTGATAACCGTTCTACCAAAGCTGTGTATCTGTTGTAAATTTGTGGAGATTATATCTCCTGTTGTGGTATGTAATAGTTATCATGATAAGCTTTTACATGCAGAGAATGTATCCATCAGTAATAGTACAATACTTGTTGTTCCTTCAACATCTAATGTACATGATATTCCTGTGAATATAAAAGATTTTGTTGCTGATGCGATTCAGAAGGCTCTGTCTGCTATCCCGCCTTCTAATAAACGTAAAAGGTCTTTTAAAACTTCTCTAAAGTTGATGAAATTTCAAATGACCAACAACATACTGAATTATCCTCCTCTGATGAGGATCTATCTGATTCAGAATATCCTACCTCAGATATTGACACTGGCAAATCTACTTATTTATTTAAAATGGAGTATATACGTTCCTTGTTAAAAGAGGTGTTGATTACATTGGATACTGAGGAAACTAGTCATCTTGATACTAAAACTAGTAAAAGTTTAAACTATGTTTATAAACCTCCTGTGGTTACTCCAGAGGTTTTTCCAATTCCTGATGCTATTTCTGATATGATTTCTAAGGAATAGAATAGGCCTGATACTTATTTTATCCCTTCTTCAAGGTTTAAAAAATTGTATCCTTTGCCAGCACTTTGTTTGGAGTTTTGGGAAAAGATCCCCAGAGTTGATGGGGCTATTTCTACTTTTGCCAAACGTACTACTATTCCTATGGAAGATAGTACTTCCTTTAAGGACCCTTTAGATAGGAAACTTGAATCTTATCTAAGGAAAGCTTATTTGTATTCTGGCTATCTTCTCAGGCCTGCCATTTCTTTGGCTGATGTTGCAGCTGCATCAACTTTTTGGTTGGAAAGTTTAGCACAACAGGAAACAGATCCTGATTTGGCTAGCATTGTGCGCTTGCTTCAACATGCTAATCATTTTATCTGAGATGCCATTTTTGATATCATCAAAATTAATGTTAAATCTATGTCTTTAGCTATTTTAGCTAGAAGAGCTTTGTGGCTTAAATCTTGGAATGCTGATACAACATCTAAGTCTAGATTACTATCTTTCTTTCCAAGGTAAAAATTTATTTGGTTCTCAGTTGGATTCAACTATTTCAACTGTCACTGGGGGAAAGGGAGTTTTTTTTCCTCAGGATAAAAGACCTAAGGGTAAATCTCAAGCTTCTAACCGTTTTCGTTCCTTTCGGCAAAATAAGGAACAGAAACCCAATCCTTCCCCCAAAGAATCTGGTTCCAATTGGAAACCTTCTTCAAGTTGGAATAAATCCAAGCCGTTTAAGAAACCAAAGTCAGCCCCCAAGTCTGCATGAAGGTGTAGCCCTCATTCCAGCTCAGCTGGTGGGGGGTAGATTAAGATTCTTCCAAAATATTTGGGCAGATTCTGTCCAAAATCAATGGATTCAGAGTATTGTCTCTCAAGGGTACCGAATAGGATTCAGAATACGACGTCCTGTGAGAAGATTTTTTTCTCTCACGCATCCCAGCAAATCTAGTAAAGGCTCAGGCTTTTCTGAAATGTGTTTCAGACCTGGAGTTTTCAGGGGTAATCATACCAGTTCCGTTTCAGGAACAGGGTCTGGGGTTTTATTAAAATCTATTCATTGTCCCAAAGAAAGAAAATTCATTCAGGCTAGTTCTGGATCTGAAAATTTTTAATCGTTTTGTAAGAGTGCCAACTTTCAAAATGGTGACTATAAGGACTATTCTGCCTTTTGTTCAGCAAGGTCATTATATGTCCACGATAGACTTACAAAATGCATATCTTCATATTCCGATTCATCCAGACAATTTTCAGTTTCTGAGATTCTCTTTTCTAGACAAGCATTTCCAATTTGTTGCTCTTCCATTTGGTCTGGCGACAGCACCAAGAATCTTTTCAAAGGTTCTCAGTGCCCTACTCTCTGTTATCAGAGAACGGGGTATTGCTGTGTTTCCTTATTTGGACGATATCTTGGTACTAGCTTAGTCTTTACATTCTGCAGAATCTCACACGAATCAACTAGTGTTGTTTGTTCAAAGACATGGTTGGAGTATCAATTTACCAAAATGTTCCTTGATTCCTCAGACAAAGGTAATTAGCAAGAGTCCATGAGCTAGTGACGTATGGGATATACATTCCTACCAGGAGGGGCAAAGTTTCCCAAACCTCAAAATGCCTATAAATACACCCCTCACCACAACCACAATTCAGTTTTACAAACTTTGCCTCCCATGGAGGTGGTGAAGTAAGTTTGTGATAGATTCTACGTTGATATGCGCTTCGCAGCAGGCTGGAGCCTGGTTTTCCTCTCAGAGTGCAGTGAATGTCAGAGGGATGTGAAGAGAGTACTGCCTATTTGAATTCAATGGTCTTCTTCTACGGGATCTATTTCATAGGTTCTCTGTTATCGGTCGTAGAGATTCATCTCTTACCTCCCTTTTCAGATCGACAATATACTCTTAAATACCATTACCTCTACTGATTCTCGTTTCAGTACTGGTTTGGCTGTCTACTATATGTAGATGAGTGTCTTAGGGTAAGTAAGTCTTATTTCTCTTGTTAAGTGTATCCAGTCCACGGATCATCCATTACTTGTGGGATATTCTCCTTCCCAACAGGAAGTTGCAAGAGGATCACCCACAGCAGAGCTGCTATATAGCTCCTCCCCTCACTGCCATACCCAGTCATTCTCTTGCAACTCTCAACAAAGATGGACGTAGTAAGAGGAAAGTGGTGTATTATAGTTAGTTTTTTAACTTCAATCAAATTTAAATTTAAATGGTACCGGAGTGTACTGTTTTCTCACAGGCAGCATTAGAAGAAGAATCTGCCTGTGATTTCTATGATCTTAGCAGAAGTAACTAAGATCCATTGCTGTTCTCACATATTCTGAGGAGTGAGGTAACTTCAGAGGGGGAATGGCGTGCAGGCTTTCCTGCAATAAGGTATGTGCAGTTAACATATTTCTAGGGATGGAATTTGCTAGAAAGATGCTGCTGATACCGGATTAATGTAAGTTGAGCCTAAATGCAGTGATTTAATAGTGACTGGTATCAGGCTTATTAACAGAGATACATACTCTTATAAAAGTGTAATATAAAAGGTTTGCTGGCATGTTAATCGTTTTTATATATGTTTGGTGACAAAACTTATTGGGGCCTAGTTTTTCTCCACATGGCTGGCTTGATTTTTGCCTAGAAACAGTTTCCTGAGGCTTTCCACTGTTGTAATATGAGTGGGAGGGGCCTATTTTAGCGCTTTTCTGCGCAGCTGAAATTACAGACAGAGACACTCAGCTTCCTTCTGCATGATACAGGACTTCTCTGAAGGGCTCAAAAGGCTTCAAAAGTCGTGTTTGAGGAGGGTAACAACCACAGTAGACCTGTGGCAGTTGTTGTGACTGTGTTTAAAAACGTTTTTGTCATTTATTATTCCGTTTTTGGTATTAAGGGGTTAATCATCCATTTGCAAGTGGGTGCAATGCTCTAACTTGTTACATACACTGTAAAACATTTTCACTGTTATTTCAAATTTTGTCAAAATTTGTTTCTCTTAAAGGCACAGTAACATTTTTTTATATTGCTTGTTAACTTGGTTTAAAGTGTTTTCCAAGCTTGCTAGTCTCATTGCTAGTCTCATTGCTAGTCTGTACAAACATGTCTGACACAGAGGAAACTACTTGTTCATGATGTTTAAAAGCCATGGTGGAGCCCCATAGGAGAATGTGTACTAAATGTATTGATTTCACCTTAAACAGTAGAGATCAGTCTTTATCTATAAAAGAAATGTCACCAGAGGGGTCTGTCGAGGGGGAAGTTATGCCGACTAACTCTCCCCGTGTGTCGGACCCTTCGCCTCCCGCTCAAGGGACGCACGCTAATATGGAGCCAAGTACATCAGGGACGCCCATAGCGATTACTTTGCAGGACATGGCTGCAATCATGAATAATACCCTGTCACAGGTATTAGCCAGATTGCCTGATTTGAGAGGCAAGCGCGATAGCTCTGGGGTTAGACGAGATACAGAGCGCGTAGATGCTGTAAGAGCCATGTCTGATACTGCGTCACGATATGCAGAACCTGAGGACGGAGAGCTTCAGTCTGTGGGTGACGTCTCTGAATCGGGGAGACCTGATTCAGAGATTTCTAATTTTAAATTTAAGCTTGAGAACCTCCGTATATTGCTTGGGGAGGTATTAGCTGCTCTGAATGACTGTGACACAATTGCAGTGCCAGAGAAATTGTGTAGACTGGATAAATACTATGCAGTACCGGTGAGTACTGATGTTTTTCCAATACCTAAAAGGCTTACAGAAATTATTAGTAAGGAGTGGGATAGACCTGGTGTGCCCTTTTCCCCTCCTCCTATATTTAGAAAAATGTTTCCCATAGATGCCACTACACGGGACTTATGGCAGACAGTCCCTAAAGTGGAGGGAGCAGTTTCTACTTTAGCAAAGCGTACCACTATCCCGGTTGAGGACAGTTGTGCTTTTTCAGATCCAATGGATAAAAAATTAGAGGGTTACCTTAAGAAAATGTTTATTCAACAAGGTTTTATTTTACAGCCCCTTGCATGCATTGCGCTGGTCACTGCTGTGGCGGCGTTCTGGTTTGAGGCCCTGGAAGAGGCCATCCATACAGCTCCATTGACTGAAATTGACAAGCTTAGAACACTTAAGCTAGCTAACTCATTTGTTTCTGATGCCATTGTTCATTTGAATAAACTAACGGCTAAGAATTCCGGATTCGCCATCCAGGCGCGTAGGGCGATATGGCTTAAATCCTGGTCAGCTGATGTGACTTCAAAGTCTAAATTACTCAACATTCCTTTCAAGGGGCAGACCTTATTCGGGCCCGGTTTGAAAGAAATTATTGCTGACATTACTGGAGGTAAGGGTCATACCCTTCCTCAGGACAGGGCCAAATCAAGGGCCAAACAGTCTAATTTTCATGCCTTTCGAAATTTCAAGGCAGGTGCAGCATCAACTCCCTCTGCTTCAAAACAAGAGGGAACTTTTGCTCATTCCAAGCAGGCCTGGAAACCTAACCAGTCCTGGAACAAGGGCAAGCAGGCCAGAAAGCCTGCTACTGCCTCCAAGACAGCATGAAGGAGCGGCCCCCTATCCGACAATGGATCTGTAGGGGGCAGACTCTCTCTCTTCGTCCAGGCGTGGGCAAGAGATGTTCAGGATCCCTGGGCGTTGGAGATCATATCTCAGGGATATCTTCTGGACTTCAAAGCTTCTCCTCCACAAGGGAGATTTCACCTTTCAAGATTATCTGCAAACCAGATAAAGAAAGAGGCATTCCTAAGCTGCGTGCAAGACCTCCTTGTAATGGGAGTGATCCATCCAGTTCCGCGGACGGAACAAGGACAGGGGTTTTATTCAAATCTGTTTGTGGTTCCCAAAAAAGAGGGAACCTTCAGACCAATTTTGGATCTAAAGATCCTAAACAAATTCCTCAGAGTTCCGTCATTCAAGATGGAAACTATTCGAACCATTTTACCCATGATCCAAGAGGGTCAGTACATGACCACAGTGGACTTAAAGGATGCCTACCTTCACATTCTGATTCACAAGAATCCTCATCGGCTCCTGAGGTTTGCCTTTCTAGACAGGCATTACCAGTTTGTAGCTCTTCCATTCGGGTTGGCTACAGCCCCAAGGATTTTTACAAAGGTTCTGGGCTCACTTCTGGCGGTTCTAAGACCGCGAGGCATAGCGGTGGCTCCTTACCTAGACGACATCCTGATACAGGTGTCAAGCTTTCAAATTGCCAAGTCTCATACAGAGATAGTTCTGGCATTTCTGAGGTTGCATGGGTGGAAAGTGAACGAAGAAAAGAGTTCTCTATCTCCTCTCACAAGGGTTTCCTTCCTAGGGACTCTAATAGATTCTATAAAAATGAAAATTTACCTGACGGAGTCCAGGTTATCAAAACTTCTAAATGCTTGCCGTGTTCTTCACTCCATTCCGCGCCCCACGGTGGCTCAGTGCATGGAAGTAATCGGCTTAATGGTAGCGGCAATGGACATAGTGCCATTTGCGCGCCTGCATCTCAGACCGCTGCAATTATGCATGCTCAGTCAGTGGAATGGGGATTACACAGATTTGTCCCCTCTACTAAATCTGGATCAGGAAACCAGAGATTCTCTTCTCTGGTGGTTATCTCGGGTCCATCTGTCCAAAGGTATGACCTTTCGCAGACCAGATTGGACCATTGTAACAACAGATGCCAGCCTTCTAGGTTGGGGTGCAGTCTGGAACTCCCTGAAGGCTCAGGGTTCATGGACTCAGGGGGAGAAACTCCTCCCAATAAATATTCTGGAGTTAAGAGCAATATTCAATGCTCTTCTAGCTTGGCCTCAGTTAGCAACACTGAGGTTCATCAGATTTCAGTCGGACAACATCACGACTGTGGCTTACATCAACCATCAAGGGGAAACCAGGAGTTCCCTAGCGATGTCAGAAGTCTCCAAGATAATTCGCTGGGCAGAGACTCTCTCTTGCCACCTGTCAGCGATCCATATCCCAGTGGTAGAGAACTGGGAGGCGGATTTTCTAAGTCGTCAGACTTTTCATCCAGAGGAGTGGGAACTCCATCCGGAGGTGTTTGCTCAATTGGTTCTCCGTTGGGGCAAACCAGAACTGGATCTCATGGCGTTTCGCCAGAACGCCAAGCTTCCTTGTTACGGATCCAGGTCCAGGGACCCAGAAGCGCCACTGATAGATGCTCTAGCAGCGCCTTGGTTCTTCAACCTGGCTTATGTGTTTCCACCGTTTCCTCTGCTCCCTCGTCTGATTGCCAAAATCAAACAGGAGAGAGCATCTGTGATATTGATAGCGCCTGCGTGGCCACGCAGGACCTGGTGTGCAGACCTAGTGGACATGTCATCCTTTCCACCATGGACTCTGCCTCTGAGACAAGACCTTCTAATAGAAGGTCCTTTCAATCATCCGAATCTACTTTCTCTGAGACTGACTGCTTGGAGATTGAATGCTTGATCCTATCAAAGCGTGGCTTCTCCGAGTCGGTAATTGATACCTTAATACAGGCACGAAAGCCTATCACCAGGAAAATTTACCACAAGATTTGGCGTAAATATCTTCATTGGTGTGAATCCAAGAATTACTCATGGAGTAGGGTTAGGATTCCTAGGATATTGTCCTTCCTCCAAGAGGGTTTGGACAAAGGATATCAAACTTCTATCATGGAAAGTTCTTTTTCTGATGGCTATTTCCTCGGCTCGAAGAGTCTCTGAGTTATCTGCCTTACATTGTGATTCTCCTTATCTGATCTTCCATTCAGATAAGGTAGTCCTGCGTACAAAACCTGGGTTTTTACCTAAGGTGGTTTCTAACAAGAATATCAATCAGGAGATTGTTGTTCCACCATTATGTCCTAATCCTTCTTCAAAGAAGGAACGTCTTTTGCATAATCTAGACGTAGTCCGTGCCTTGAAGTTTTACTTACAGGCTACTAAAGATTTTCGTCAAACATCTAACCTGTTTGTTGTTTACTCTGGACAGAGGAGAGGTTAAAAGGCCTCGGCAACCTCTCTTTCTTTTTGGCTTCGGAGTATAATCCGTTTAGCCTATGAGACTGCTGGACAGCAGCCCCCTGAAAGGATTACAGCTCATTCTACTAGAGCTGTGACTTCCACCTGGGCCTTTAAAAATGAGGCTTCTGTTGAACAGATTTGCAAGGCTGCGACTTGGTCTTCGCTTCGTACCTTTTCAAAATTTTACAAATTTGATACTTTTGCTTCTTCGGAGGCTGTTTTTGGGAGAAAGGTTCTACAGGCAGTGGTTCCTTCCGTTTAAGTTCCTGCCTTGTCCCTCCCATCATCCGTGTACTTTAGCTTTGGTATTGGTATCCCACAAGTAATGTATGATCCGTGGACTGGATACACTTAACAAGAGAAAACATAATTTATGCTTACCTGATAAATTTATTTCTCTTGTAGTGTATCCAGTCCACGGCCCGCCCTGGCCTTTTAAGGCAGGTCTAAATTTTAATTAAACTTCAGTCACCACTGCACCCTATGGTTTCTACTTTCTCGGCTTGTTTCGGTCGAATGACTGGATATGGCAGTGAGGGGAGGAGCTATATAGCAGCTCTGCTGTGGGTGATCCTCTTGCAACTTCCTGTTGGGAAGGAGAATATCCCACAAGTAATGGATGATCCGTGGACTGGATACACTACAAGAGAAATAAATTTATCAGGTAAGCATAAATTATGTTTTTTTATGACACTCTAAGCTATGGTTGGGCACTTTATATGTAAAGTTCTAAATATATGTGTTTAAACTTATATTTGCCATGATTCAGGATAATCAGTATTCCTTATTTCAGACAGTCAGTTTCATTATTTGGGATAATGCATATGAAATATTTTTTTCTTACCTTAAAGAATTTTTTCAATTGACTTTTTTTCCCTGTGGGCTGTTAGGCTCGCGGGGGCTGAAAATGCTTCAATTTATTGCGTCATTCTTGGCGCTGACTTTTTTGGCGCAAAAATTTTGTCATTTCCGACGCCCTAATTGACGCCGGAAGTTTGCGTATGGTTGGGTCATATTTGACGTTCAGACATTTTTTGCGTCAAAATTGTGGGCGTCGTTTTTTTCGGCGTCACAGGATGTGGCGTTATACTTGGCGCCAATAATGTGGGCGTCATTCTTGGCGCCAAAAAAATGTGGGCGTCATTCTTGTCTCCACCTTTTTTTCACATTATTTCAGTCTCATTTTTTCATTGCTTCTGGTTGCTAGAGGCTTGTTCATTTGGCATTTTTTCCCATTCCTGAAACTGTCATTTAAGGAATTTGATAATTTTGCTTTATATGTTGTTTTTTCTATTACATATTGCAAGATGTCTCAACATGACCCTGGATCAGAATCTACTTCTGGAAAGACGCTGCCTGAGGCTGGTTCTACCAAAGTTAAGTGCATCTGTTGTAAACTTTTGGTTACTGTTCCTCCAGCTGTTGTTTGTGATAAATATAAAAGAAAAGAAGGCGCCACATTAGTGCAGGGTCAAACGTGTCAAATGTATCCCCACTTCAAAGTCCCGTACTTACAGGATATAAAGCACTCCAAATAGTGCTATAGAGACATTCTGGACTCTTAGCAGTCGCACAGCTAACTGTGTCGAATGGTACTGCACGGCACTTGTCACCCACAGCGTGTATCCAGATCTCAGTGTCAGGTCTTGGTAACCTTATTGCTGTTGGTAGATATAGTAGATAGAATAACCGTGCTCACGTATGAGACACTTTTCATCTATAAGTCAATCTTAACACTGCCAACTCAGATAGCAATGTAAGAAATATAGCAAAGTATAAAAAGTCCCGTGGTAAGCCAAAGTATAAAATATACAGACTTTATTTAAAATACAAGGCACGACGTTTCACGGTACCAGACCGTTTTATCAAGTGTATTTTTCCATTTAAAAACCACGGCTTTTTAACATGTTAAGTTGGCGTCTTAGGATTCGCACTGCGCAAGCGTTACCATCGCACTAGTGATTGGTTGTTTGATCCGCTCGCTTGTACTTCGAGCAAATTGGGGGTGTGTCTACCAACCTTTTCTATTGGTTCTAACTATACCGGTATTCTGGTTGGTCACACCCTTGGCCAGCACAAAATGCTATTTGACAAGAGAGAAGGTGTTGGCTATGAGTCATAATCTCATTCAATACGACTATATCGTTAATAATTACAATATTTGTAGCAATTATGTATACAGCTTTTGGAAAAGCTATATATAAAATAAACGCTATGAAATAAGCGTGTGTTCAATATCGTTACTGATATCAGTGTTATTCGAATTCGAAACAATAGTGTGATGATGACCTGCTTGCCTGTCTATTTTGCCGACAAGTAGCACAAAATCGTACTGAAATCTCATAATCCAATGTAGTGTAAAATGACATACCGACATTGCAGATATATAAATTCTAATAATCCCCAACATAATACAAAATACAAGCTTCCTCATTACGGTCCCATAGGACTCTACAAAATAATAATGTATATTATGATAGGATAATATTACAAGAGACCTGGTGCCCAATCTAGTATCAATAGTGTCGACTATACACAATAGATTTAAAGGGTATATAACTCTAGGTGGGATCTATATATTGCTGCAGGAGTGACATTGATATAAAAAAAAAAATATTTGTAAATTAATAGAACAAATGTAAAATATAAATATAACGTCTTCTTAATGGACCTAGAGAACATATCTGCATAACAATATTTGCTGAGGGGGCCTATCCCATGTGTTAAACTTACTATTTATAATTCATTTATATTTTATAATTTAATAATTACTAAGTTTAACACATGGGATAGGCCCCCTCAGCAAATATTGTTATGCAGATATGTTCTGTAGGTCCATTAAGAAGACGTTATATTTATATTTTACATTTGTTCTATTAATTTACAAATCATTTTTTTTTTATATCAATAATGTCACTCCTGCAGCAATATATAGATCCCACCTAGAGTTATATACCCTTTAAATCTATTGTGTATAGTCGACACTATTGATACTAGATTGGGCACCAGGTCTCTTGTAATATTATCCTATCATAATATACATTATTCTTTTGTAGAGTCCTATGGGACCGTAATGAGGAAGCTTGTATTTTGTATTATGTTGGGGATTATTAGAATTTATATATCTGCAATGTCGGTATGTCATTTTACACTACATTGGATTATGAGATTTCAGTACGATTTTGTGCTACTTGTCGGCAAAATAGATTGTAAGGGATATCGCCGGGCAAGCAGGTCATCATCACACTATTGTTTCAATTCGAATAACACTGATATCAGTAACGATATTGAACACACGCTTATTTCATAGAGTTTATTTTATATATAGCTTTTCCAAAAGCTGTATACATAATTGCTACAAATATTGTAATTATTAACGATATAGAGTCGTATTGAATGAGATTATGACTCATAGCCAACACCTTCTCTCTTGTCAAATAGCATTTTGTGCTGGCCAAGGGTGTGACCAACCAGAATACCGGTATAGTTAGAACCAATAGAAAAGGTTGGTAGACACACCCCCAATTTGCTCGAAGTACACGCGAGCGGATCAAACAACCAATCACTAGTGCGATGGTAACGCATGCGCAGTGCGAATCCTAAGACGCCAACTTAACATGTTAAAAAGCTGTGGTTTTCTCCAACATTGGTGTGTCCGGTCCACGGCGTCATCCTTACTTGTGGGAATATCTCTTCCCCAACAGGAAATGGCAAAGAGTCCCAGCAAAGCTGGCCATATAGTCCCTCCTAGGCTCCGCCCACCCCAGTCATTCTCTTTGCCGTTGCACAGGCAACATCTCCACGGAGATGGTTAAGAGTATGTGGTGTTAAAATATCCCAGGGAATGAGCTTCCGCAGACCAGAGTGGGTCATTGTCACGACCGACGCCAGTCTAGTGGGCTGGGGTGCGGTCTGGGAATCCCTGAAAGCTCAGGGACTATGGTCTCGGGAAGAGTCTCTTCTCCCGATAAACATTCTGGAACTAAGAGCGATATTCAATGCTCTCAGGGCTTGGCCTCAGCTTGCAAAGGCCAGATTCATAAGATTCCAATCAGACAACATGACGACTGTTGCGTATATCAATCATCAGGGGGGAACAAGGAGTTCCCTGGCGATGAAAGAAGTAACCAAAATAATACAATGGGCGGAGAATCACTCCTGCCATCTATCTGCGATCCACATCCCAGGTGTGGAAAACTGGGAAGCGGATTATCTGAGTCGTCAGACATTCCATCCGGGGGAGTGGGAACTCCACCCGTAGATTTTTGCCCAGTTGACTCAATTATGGGGCATTCCAGACATGGATCTGATGGCGTCTCGTCAGAACTTCAAGGTTCCTTGCTACGGGTCCAGATCCAGGGATCCCAAGGCGACTCTAGTGGATGCACTAGTAGTGCCTTGGACCTTCAACCTAGCTTATGTGTTCCCACCGTTTCCTCTCATTCCCAGGCTGGTAGCCAGGATCAAACAGGAGAGGGTCTCGGTGATCTTGATAGCTCCTGCGTGGCCACGCAGGACTTGGTATGCAGACCTGGTGAATATGTCATCGGTTCCACCATGGAAGCTACCTTTGAGACAGGACCTTCTTGTTCAGGGTCCATTCGAACATCCAAATCTGGTCTCCCTCCAGCTGACGGCTTGGAGATTGAACGCTTGATTCTATCAAAGCGAGGGTTTTCAGATTCGGTGATTGATACTCTGGTTCAGGCCAGAAAACCGGTAACTAGAAAGATTTACCATAAAATATGGAAAAGATATATCTGCTGGTGTGAATCCAAGGGATTCCCTTGGAATAAGGTAAAAATTCCTAAGATTCTTTCCTTTCTGCAAGAAGGTTTGGATAAAGGATTATCTGCGAGTTCTCTAAAGGGACAGATTTCTGCTTTATCTGTCTTACTACACAAACGACTGGCAGCTATGCCAGATGTTCAAGCATTTGTTCAGGCTCTGGTTAGGATCAAGCCTGTTTACAGACCTTTGACTCCTCCCTGGAGTTTAAATCTAGTTCTTTCAGTTCTTCAAGGGGTTCCGTTTGAACCTTTACATTCCATAGATATTAAGTTGTTATCTTGGAAAGTTTTGTTTTTGGTTGCTATTTCTTCTGCTAGAAGAGTTTCAGAGTTATCTGCTCTGCAGTGTTTTCCGCCCTATCTGGTGTTCCATGCAGATAAGGTGGTTTTGCGTACTAAGCCTGGTTTCCTTCCAAAGGTTGTTTCTAACAAAAATATTAACCAGGAGATAGTTGTACCTTCTTTGTGTCCGAATCCAGTTTCAAAGAAGGAACGTTTGTTACACAATTTGGATGTAGTCCGTGCTCTAAAATTCTATTTAGAAGCTACATAAGATTTCAGACAAACATCTTCGCTGTTTGTCGTCTATTCTGGTAAAAGGAGAGGTTAAAAAGCGACTTCTACCTCTCTTTCCTTTTGGCTTAAAAGCATCATCCGATTGGCTTACGAGACTGCCGGACGGCAGCCTCCTGAAAGAATCACAGCTCACTCCACTAGGGCTGTGACTTCCACATGGGCCTTCAAGAACGAGGCTTCTGTTGATCAGATATGTAAGGCAGCGACTTGGTCTTCACTGCACACTTTTGCCAAATTTTACAAATTTGATACTTTTGCTTCTTCGGAGGCTATTTTTGGGAGAAAGGTTTTGCAAGCCGTGTTGCCTTCCGTTTAGGTAACCTGATTTGCTCCCTCCCTTCATCAGTGTCCTAAAGCTTTGGTATTGGTTCCCACAAGTAAGGATGACGCCGTGGACCGGACACACCAATGTTGGAGAAAACAGAATTTATGCTTACCTGATAAATTACTTTCTCCAACGGTGTGTCCGGTCCACGGCCCGCCCTGGTTTTTTAATCAGGTCTGATGAATTATTTTCTCTAACTACAGTCACCACGGTACCATATGGTTTCTCCTATATTTTTCCTCCTGTCCGTCGGTCGAATGACTGGGGTGGGCGGAGCCTAGGAGGGACTATATGGCCAGCTTTGCTGGGACTCTTTGCCATTTCCTGTTGGGGAAGAGATATTCCCACAAGTAAGGATGACGCCGTGGACCGGACACACCGTTGGAGAAAGTAATTTATCAGGTAAGCATAAATTCTGTTTTTAAATGGAAAAATACACTTGATAAAACTGTCTGGTACCGTGAAACGTCGTGCCTTGTATTTTAAATAAAGTCTGTATATTTTATACTTTGGCTTACCACAGGACTTTTTATACTTTGGTATATTTCTTACATTGCTATCTGAGTTGGCAGTGTTAAGATTGACTTATAGATGAAAAGTGTCTCATACGTGAGCACGGTTATTCTATCTACTATATCTACCAACAGCAATAAGGTTACCAAGACCTGACACTGAGATCTGGATACACGCTGTGGGTGACAAGTGCCGTGCAGTACCATTCGACACAGTTAGCTGGGCGACTGCTAAGAGTCCAGAATGTCTCTATAGCACTATTTGGAGTGCTTTATATCCTGTAAGTACGGGACTTTGAAGTGGGGATACATTTGACACGTTTGACCCTGCACTATTGTGGCGCCTTCTTTTCTTTTATATTTTTGATACTACAGGAGTGTATTCCAACTATGTCCAGAAGAAGCAGCTTGCCACTGATGATTTACATTATAATCGTTTCTGCAGAGGAGGCATCACCAATACCAGCAACATCTCCCCACAGGATTTGATAAGTGGACTATTGCATTATATGTTACACCTTTGTTAGATACATTATTAGTTTGCACACGTATATTCATTTATACACTTTGACCACCTGTTTCACATTTATATGTCACGGTGTTTGTACTAGTAAGATATCAGCAATTGATATCTTTTTACCAGTGAGTTCACATCGGCACACATTTTGCCGTGTGTGTGGAGGATATATTACATATCAGTATATCCCATTAATTTGTATTAATATTATTGGCGCATCCAATTGTGTTTTCTTTTGTTGTTTGTGATAACTGTCATGATAAACTTTCTAATGCAGATTGTATTTCCATTAGTAATAATCCATTACCTGTTGTTGTTCCTTCAACATCTAATGTTCAGGATGTCCCTGTTAATGTAAAATAATTTGTTTCTAAATCTATTAGGAAGGCTCTGTCTGTTATTCCTCCTTCCAGTAAGCGTAAAAGGTCTTTTAAAACTTCTCATATTTCAGATGAATTTTTAAGTGACCATCATTATTCTGACTTATCTGTTTCTGATGAGGATCTATCTGGCTCAGAAGATTCTGCCTCAGACATTGACACTGATAAATCTTCATATTTATTTAAGATGGAGTTTATTTGTTCTTTACTTAAAGAAGTGTTAATTGCATTAGATATGGAGGAGTCTAGTCCTCTTGATACTAAATCTACTAAGCGTTTAAATTCGGTTTTCAAACCTCATGTAGTTATTCCTGAAGTTTTTCCAGTTCCTGATGCTATTTCAGAAGTAATTTCTAGGGAATGGAATAGTCTGGGTACTTAATTTACTCCTTCTCAAAGGGTTAGGAAATTGTACCCCGTGCCATCTGATAGATTAGAATTTTGGGATAAAATTCCTAAAGTTGATGGGGCTATTTCTACTCTTGCTAAACGTACTACTATTCCTACGGCGGATAGTACTTCTTTTAAGGATCCTTTAGACAGGAAACTTGAATCCTTTCTAAGGAGAGCTTATTTATGTTCAGGTAATCTTCTTAGACCTGCTATTTCTTTGGCTGATGTTGCTGCAGCTTCAACTTTCTGGTTGGAGGCTTTAGCGCAACAAGTGTCAGACCATAATGCTTATAGCATTGTTAAACTTCTTCAACATTCTAATAACTTTATTTGTGATGCCATTTTTTATATCATTAGAATTGATGTCAGGTATATGTCTTTAGCTATGTTAGCTAGAAGAGCTTTATGGCTTAAATCTTGGAATGCAGATATGACCTCTAAGTCAACTTTGCTTTCTCTTTCTTTCCAAGGTAATAAATTATTTGGTTCACAGTTGGATTCTATTATTTCAACTGTTACTGGGGGGAAAGGAACCTTTTTGCCTCAGGACAAAAAATCTAAAGGTAAATACAGGGCTAATCGTTTTCGTTCCTTTCGTCAGAATAAAGAACAGAAGCATGACCGTTCCCCTAAAGGAACGGTTTCCGTTTGGAAACCTCCAGTCTGGAATAAATCCAAGCCTTTCAGAAAGTCAAAACCAGCTCCTAAATCCACATGAAGGTGCGGCCCTCATTCCAGCACAGCTGGTAGGGGGCAGGTTACGATTTTTCAAAGATATTTGGATCAATTCGATTCACAGTCTTTGGATTCAGAACATTGTTTCTCAAGGATACAGAATAGGTTTCAAGATAAGACCTCCTGTGAGAAGATTTTTTTTTCTCTCCCATTACAGTAAACCCAGTGAAGGCTCAGATCTAGAGTTGGCTGGGGTAATTGTACCAGTTCCAGTTCTGGAACGGAGTCTGGGGTTTTACTCAAATCTATTCATTGTACCAAAGAAGGAGAATTCCTTCAGACCAGTTCTGGATCTAAAAATATTGAATCGTTATGTAAGAATACCAACATTCAAACTGGTGACTATAAGGACTATTCTGCCTTTTGTTCAGCAAGGGCATTATATGTCCACAATAGATTTACAGGATGCATATCTTCATATTCCAATTCATCCAGATCACTATCAGTTTCTGAGATTCTCTTTTCTAGACAAGCATTACCAGTTTGTTGCCCTTCCGTTTGGCCTAGCAACAGCTCCAAGGATCTTTTCAAAGGTTCTCGGTGCCCTTCTCTCTGTAATAAGAGAACAGGGTATTGCGGTATTTCCTTATTTGGACGATATCTTGGTACTTGCTCAGTCTTTACATTCTGCAGAATCTCATACAAATCAACTTGTGTTGTTTCTTCAAGAACATGGTTGGAGGATCAATTTACCAAAGAGTTCTTTGATTCCTCATACAAAGGTAACCTTTTTGGGCTTTCAAATAGATTCAGTGTCCATGACTTTGTCGCTAACAGAAAAGAGACATCTGAAGTTGGTTTCAGCTTGTCGAACCCTTCAGTCTCAATCATTCCCTTCGGTAGCTTTTTGCTGAACCAGTGGTGCAGGGATTATACAAGGATATCACAAATAATATCCTTAAATCCCAATGTTCGGTCTTCTCTGACTTGGTGGTTGGATCAGCATCGTTTAATTCAAGGGGTCTCTTTTGTTCGCCCAACCTGGACTGTGATCTCAACAGATGCAAGTCTTTTAGGTTGGGGAGCTGTATGGGGATCTCTGACAGTGCAGGGGGTTTGGGAATCTCAGGATGCGAGATTACCAATCAATATTTTGGAACTCCGTGCGATTTTCAGAGCTCTTCAATTCTGGCCTCTTCTGAAGAGAGAGTCGTTTATTTGTTTTCAGACGGACAATGTCACAACCGTGGCATATGTCAATCATCAAGGTGGGACTCACAGTCCTCAAGCTATGAAAGAAGTATCTTGGATACTTGTATGGGCGGAATCCAGCTCCTGTCTAATTTCTGCGGTTCACATCCCAGGTGTAGACAATTGGGAAGCGGATTATCTCAGTCGCCAGACGTTACATCCGGGCGAATGGTCTCTTCACCCAGAGGTATTTCTTCAGATTGTTCAAATCTGGGGATTTCCAGAAATAGATCTGATGGCCTCTCATCTCAACAAGAAACTTCCCAGGTATCTGTCCAGATCCAGGGATCCTCAGGCGGAAGCAGTGGACGCGTTGTCGCTTCCTTGGAATTATCATCCTGCCTATATCTTTCCGCCTCTAGTTCTTCTTCCAAGAGTGATTTCCAAAATTCTAATGGAACGTTCGTTTGTACTGCTGGTAGCTCCAGCATGGCCTCACAGGTTTTGGTATGCGGATCTCATTCGGATGGCCAGTTGCCAACCTTGGACACTTCCGTTAAGACCAGACCTTCTATCTCAAGGCCCATTTTTCCATCAGGATCTCAAATCATTAAATTTGAAGGTATGGAAATTGAACGCTTGATTCTTAGTCATAGTCGAGTTTGGAAGACTTACATTTCTTGGTGTTCTTCTCATAAGTTCTCCTACAAATTCTTTTAGAATTCCTAGAATTTTACAGTTTCTTCAGGATGGTTTGGATAAAGGTTTATCTGCAAGTTCTTTGAAAGGACAAATCTCTGCTCTTTCTGTTCTTTTTCACAGAAAGATTGCTAATCTTCCTGATATTCATTGTTTTGTGCAGGCTTTGGTTCGTATCAAGCCAGTCATTAAGTCAATCTCTCCTCCTTGGAGTCTTAATTTGGTTCTGAGGGCTTTACAGGCTCCTCCGTTTGAACCTATGCATTCTCTGGATATTAAATTACTTTCTTGGAAAGTTTTGTTCCTTTTGGCCATCTCTTCTGCTAGAAGAGTTTCTGAGTTGTCTGCTCTTTCTTGTGAATCTCCTTTTCTGATTTTTCATCAGGATAAGGCGGTGTTGCGGACTTCATTTCAATTTTTACCTAAGGTTGTGAATTCTAACAACATTAGTAGAGAAATTGTTGTCCCTTCATTGTGCCCTAATCCTAAGAATTCAAAGGAGAGATCTTTACATTCTTTGGATGTAGTAAGAGCTTTGAAATATTATTTTGAAGCTACTAGAGATTTTAGAAAGACTTCTAGTCTATTTGTTATCTTTTCTGGTTCCAGGAGAGGTCAGAAAGCTTCTGCCATTTCTTTTGCGTCTTGGTTAAAGTCTTTGATTCATCATGCTTATGTGGAGTTGGGGAAGTCCCCGCCTCAAAGGATTACGGCTCATTCTACTAGGTCAGTTTCTACTTCCTGGGCTTTTAGGAATGACGCTTCTGTTGATCAGATTTGCAAAGCAGCAACTTGGTCTTCTTTGCATACTTTTACTAAATTCTACCATTTTGATGTTTTCTCTTCTTCTGAAGCAGTTTTTGGTAGAAAAGTACTTCAGGCAGCTGTTTCAGTTTGATTCTTCTGCTTATGATTTCAGTTTTTTTCATTATTTGGATTAAAACTTTTTGATTTGGGTTGTGGATTATTTTTTCAGCGGAATTGGCTGTCTTTATTTTATCCCTCCCTCTCTAGTGACTCTTGCGTGGAAGTTCCACATCTTGGGTATCTGCTATCCCATACGTCACTAGCTCATGGACTCTTGCTAATTACATGAAAGAAAACATAATTTATGTAAGAACTTACCTGATAAATTAATTTCTTTCATATTAGCAAGAGTCCATGAGGCCCACCCTTTTTGTGGTGGTTATGATTTTTTTGTATAAATCACAATTATTCCAATTCCTTATTTTTGATGCTTTCGCTCCTTTCTTATCACCCCACTTCTTGGCTATTCGTTAAACTGAATTGTGGGTGTGGTGAGGGGTGTATTTATAGGCATTTTGAGGTTTGGGAAACTTTGCCCCTCCTGGTAGGAATGTATATCCCATACGTCACTAGCTCATGGACTCTTGCTAATATGAAAGAAATGAATTTATCAGGTAAGTTCTTACATAAATTATGTTTTTCAGGCCTCTTCAGGTTTGGCCTCTGTTGAAGAGAGAACCGTTCATTTGTTTTCAGACAGACAATATCACAACTGTAGCATATGTCAATCATCAGGGTTGGACTCACAGTCCCCAAGCTATGAAAGAAGTATCTCTGATACTTGCTTGGGCGGAATCCAGCTGCTGTCTATTTTCTGTAGTTCATATCTCAGGTGTAGACAATTGGGAAGCGGATTATCTCAGTCGTCAGACTTTACATCCGGGGGAGTGGTCCCTCTATCCAGATGTGTTTTTTCAGATTGTTCAGATGTGGGGTCTTCCCGAAATAGATCTGATTGGTACCCATCTAAACAAGAAACTTCCCAGGTACCTGTCCAGGTCCAGGGATCCTCATGCGGGGGCGGTGGATGCGTTAGCAGTTTCTTGGTGTTACCAACCTGCTTATATCTTCCTTTCAGATCACACCTTCTGTCTCAATGTCCGTTTTTTCTATCAGGATCTCAAATCATTAAATTTGAAGGTATGGAAATTGAACGCCTAGTGCTTAGTCATAGAGGTTTCTCTGACTCGGTGATTCATACTATGTTACAGACTCGTAAATCTGTTTCTAGGAAGATTTATTATCAAGTTTGGAAGACTTTTATATTTCATGGTGTTCTTCTCATAAATTCTCCTGGCATTCTTTTAGAATTCCTAGAATTTTACAGTTTCTTCAGGATGGTTTGGATAAAGGTTTGTCTGCAAGTTCCTTAAAGGGACACATCTCTGCTTTTTTCTTTTTTATTTTACAGAAAAATTGCTAAGCTTCCTGATATTCACTGTTTTGTACAGGCTTTGGTCCGTATCAAGCCTGTCATTAAATCAATCTCTCCTCCTTGGAGTCTTAATTTTGGTTTTGAAGGCTTTACAGGTTCCTTCTTTTGAGCCTATACATTCTTTGAACATTAAATTACTTTCTTGGAAAGTGATGTTCCTTTTGGCAATCTCTTCTGCTAGACGAGTTTCTGAATTATCTGCTCTTTCTTGTGAATCTCCTTTTTCTGATTTTCCATCAGGATAAGGCAGTTTTGCAGACTTCATTTCTACCTAAGGTTGTGAATTCTAACAACATTAATAGAGAAATTGTTGTTTCCTCTTTCTGTCCTAATCCTAAGAATTCTTTGGAGAGATCATTACATTCTTTGGATGTTGTAAGAGCTTTGAAATATTATATTGAAGCTACTAAAGTTTTCAGGAAGACTTCTAGTCTATTTGTTGTATTTTCTGGTTCTAGGAAAGGTCAGAAAGCTTCTGCCATTTCCTTGGCATCTTGGTTAAAGCTTTTGATTCATCAGGCTTTTTTGGAGTCGGGTCAGGCCCCACCTCAGAGAATAACAGCTCATTCTACTAGATCAGTCTCCACTTTGTGGGCTTTTAAGAATGAAGCTTCAGTTGATCAGATTTGCAAAGCAGCAACTTGGTCATCTGCATACATTTACTAAATTCTACCGTTTTTATGTATTTGCTTCTTCTGAAGCAGTTTTTGGTAGAAAAGTTCTTCAGGCAGCTGTTTTAGTTTGATTCCTCTGCTTATGATTAAGTTTTTTTCTTTTCAACTATGAGAAAAAACTTATATTTTTATCCCTCCCTCTCTAGTGACTCTTCTGTGGAGTTCCACATCTTGGGTATTACTATCCCATGCATCACTAGCTCATGGACTCTTACCAATTACATGAAAGAAAAACATAATTTATGTGTTTACACCATGGATAATGCAGTTGACAGTAAGTGACATACAGATTTATACAGATATAAATTACAGACAGGTACACGGAGGACTCCTCTAAAGTAAACTTATTATGCAAGGGAAAACTGGAACATACAGTATTTTATTAGTTGGCTGATGAGCATGGTATGTTGTTGGTAGATGATGATGATGATGATGATGATGGATATGGCTCTAATAGGGATGGTTGTTAAAAGTAAAGGTCTGGATAGCAAAAATATGTAGAAGGTTTAGCCTTGAGAAGTCTGCAGTATTTCCAGTTTTGAAAATTAAAAAATTAACCATTTTCAGAGGTAAATTACTTTAAAAAGTGGACCAAATGAATAATGAAAGTATATTGCAAAGTTGTCTTTACATAAGTAATTCCCTTAAGAAAATGTGGTGTGTGCATTCTACAGACGCAAACAAAATTAGGGCTGGTCTTCAGATTTTTAAAGGGCTGCTTTTTATTCCCAATCCGGCCCTGGTTTCATGTCCCTTTAAGCCCAAACTGCACAAAGCAAAAGTGTTTACAGTTACATTAAATATAATGCAGAACAACTTTAATCTGGTTGAGCTATCTCATTTTTATTTAACAGCCTTACATAGAAACTTGAAGATAAGGAATTACTGCACAGCTGGTCAGTCAAACAGTCTAACTAGGTTAAAGGGATATGATACCCCAAAAATTGATTTTGTTTTTCAGACAGAGTGTACCATTTTTAAAAAGTTTTCAATTTACTTCAAATTTGCTATAAAATTTGTTTCATTCCCATAATATCCATTATTGAAGACACACCTAGGAAGGTGCAACACTACATGGCAGGAAATAGTGCAGCTATCTAGTGCTCTTGCAATTGAATAGCATTCTTGCATACCTGCTACCATATAGTGCTTTAGACACGTGCATTTTCCTGAGCCTACCTAGGAAAGATTTTCAACAAAGGATACCAAAAGAACAAAGATATTTTAATATTAGAAGTAAATTAGAAGGTTGTTTAAAATTGCATGTTCTTTTTGAGTAATTTAAATATTTTGGTTTATATATCTCTTTAATAAAGTAATATATTTTCCTCGTCACTGGACCTACAGTATATCAACTACTTCTCAGACCTCATCTTTTCTTATACTGTACAAGCAAGCCTTAGATAATGCACTTATTAGCTCATTGCTTTTGTGTGGAGGTTGCAGAACTTGGCATATAAAAGAAGAACTGTACATTATGAAAAAAAGACCGTAGATACAAATTTTCAACATTCAGATTTTTACGAAAATATTTGTTAGCGTTCAAAGGGATAGTAAACACCAAAAATGTTAATGTTTAAAAAGAAAGACAATCCCTTTATTTACCATCCCCCAGTTTTGTATAACCAACACTGTTGTAGAAATGTACTTTTTACCTCTGTAATTGCCTTGTATCTAAGCTTCTACTAACTTCCTCCTTATCTCAGATCTTTTGACAGACTTGCATTTCAGGCAATTAGTGCTGACTCTTAAATAACTTCACGTACGTGAGCTCAATGTTATTTATATGAGAAACATGAACTAACTCCCTCTAGCTGTGAAAAACTGTCAAATGCATTCAGATGAAAGGCGGCCTTCAAGGGCTTAGAAATTAGCATATGAGCCTACCTAGGTTTAGCTTTTAACTAAGAATAGAAAGTTGTTTAAAATTACATGCCCTATCTTAATCATGAAAGTTTTATTTGGACTTTACTATCCCTTTAAGAAATTCCAGTTGTATTTGACTTTAAATTGTATTGCTGACTTCTAAGTTTGATATTATTTTTCAGCCCCTGCATATGCATAAAGTAGCTTTTTACTAGTGTAGTGTCAGAGAAAAAAAAGCAATGTGATTTTGTCAGGTTTCCTATTGCACATCCATGATATCACACCAGCTAAAATCTAACTTCTGTTTAGCTTAAATGTTTACATATCACCAACTGTCATCTCTGAGCTTCAAAAGTCCTAATCTTTCTGCAAAACAACTAAAACCTTTAAAACAGGGCTTGACAAACCCAGGTGTCAAGGAGCCACTAGCAACTTTAAATTATGCCCTTGCACCCTGGTTTAGAGTTCCCAAGACACCCATGCCCCCCCCCCCTCACTTCCACCTGTGGGCTACCATTTAAAGGGACAGTAAAGCAAAAATTAAAGTTAAATGGATTGGATAGAGCATGATTTTTTAAACGACTTTCCGATTTACTTATATTATCAATTTTGCTTAGTTCTCTTGGTATCCTATTTTAAAGAGTAATTCTACGTGAGCTCAGGAGTGCACACATGTCCTTAGATATTTGGCAGCTATATTTGCCTCAATGTTTATAGCAATGTTAAACATATACACTGGCGCTCAAAAGGTTGGGGTCACTTAGACATTTCCTTATTTTCCATGAAAACATACAGGAAATAAGTTTAAATATAAAATATAGTCATTAACAAGGTTAGAAATAATGATTTTTAAGTTAAATAATAATTTTGTCATTCAAACTTTGCTTTTGTGAAAGAATCCTCCATGTGCAGCAAATACATCCTTGCAGACCTTTGGCATTCTAGTTGTCAGTTTGTTGAGGTAATCTAAAGAGATTTCACCCCATGCTTCCTGAAGCACCTCCCACAAGTTGGATTGGCTTGGCTTGTTGGACACTCTTTTATACTATATGGTAAAGCTTCTCCCAGAACAAACAGCTCAATAGGGTTGAGATCTGGTGGCTGTGCTGGCCAGTCAGTTAAAGACAGAATACCAGCTGACTGTTTCTTCCCTAAATAGTTCTTGCACAGTTTGAAACTGTGCTTAGGGTCATTGTCCTGTTGTAGAAAGAAATTGGATCCACTCAAGCACCGTCCACAGGATATAGCATGGCGTTGCAAATTGGAGCAATAGTCTTCCTTCTTCAAGGTCCCTTTTACCCTGTATAAATCCCCCACTTTACCACACCAAAGCACCCCCAGACAATGACATTTCCTCCACCATTCTTGACAAATAGTGTCAAGCACTCCTCCAGCATCTTTTTCATTTGGTCTGCATCTCACGGATGTTCTTCTTTGTGACACCTCAAACTTTATTCTGTTAACTTTTTTCCCCCCAATCTTCCTCTGTCCAGTGCCTGTTTTCTTTTGCCCATCTTATTTTTTTTCTTTTTATTGGCCAGTCTGAGATATGGCTTTCTCCAACATAGGTGTGTCCGGTCCACGGCGTCATCCTTACTTGTGGGATATTCTCTTCCCCAACAGGAAATGGCAAAGAGCCCAGCAAAGCTGGTCACATGATCCCTCCTAGGCTCCGCCTACCTCAGTCATTCTCTTTGCCGTTGTACAGGCAACATCTCCACGGAGATGGCTTAGAGTTTTTTAGTGTTTAACTGTAGTTTTTCATTATTCAATCAAGAGTTTGTTATTTTCAAATAGTGCTGGTACGTACTATTTACTCAGAAACAGAAAAGAGATGAAGAATTCTGTTTGTATGAGGAAAATGATTTTAGCAACCGTAACTAAAATCCATGGCTGTTCCACACAGGACTGTTGAGAGCAATTAACTTCAGTTGGGGGAACAGTTTGCAGTCCCTTGCTGCTTGAGGTATGACACATTCTAACAAGACGATGTAATGCTGGAAGCTGTCATTTTCCCTATGGGATCCGGTAAGCCATGTTTATTACGATTGTAAATAAGGGCTTCACAAGGGCTTATTTAAACTGTAGACTTTTTCTGGGCTAAATCGATTGATTATTAACACATATTTAGCCTTGAGGAATCATTTTATCTGGGTATTTTGATATAATAATATCGGCAGGCACTGTTTTAGACACCTTATTCTTTAGGGGCTTTCCCAAAGCATAGGCAGAGTCTCATTTTCGCGCCGGTGTTGCGCACTTGTTTTTGAGAGGCATGGCATGCAGTCGCATGTGAGAGGAACTCTGATACTTATAAAAGACTTCTGAAGGCGTCATTTGGTATCGTATTCCCCTTTGGGTTTGGTTGGGTCTCAGCAAAGCAGATACCAGGGACTGTAAAGGGGTTTAAAGCTTAAAACGGCTCCGGTTCCGTTATTTTAAGGGTTAAAGCTTCCAAAATTGGTGTGCAATATTTTCAAGGCTTTAAGACGCTGTGGTGAAAATTTGGTGAATTTTGAACAATTCCTTCATGTTTTTTCGCAATTGCAGTAATAAAGTGTGTTCAGTTTAAAATTTAAAGTGACAGTAACGGTTTTATTTTAAAACGTTTTTTGTACTTTCTGATCAAGTTTATGCCTGTTTAACATGTCTGACCTACCAGATAGACTGTGTTCTGAATGTGGGGAAGCCAGAATTCCTATTCATTTAAATAAATGTGATTTATGTGATAATGACAATGATGCCCAAGATGATTCCTCAAGTGAGGGGAGTAAGCATGGTACTGCATCATTCCCTCCTTCGTCTACACGAGTCTTGCCCACTCAGGAGGCCCCTAGTACATCTAGCGCGCCAATACTCCTTACTATGCAACAATTAACGGCTGTAATGGATAATTCTGTCAAAAACATTTTAGCCAAAATGAACCCTTGTCAGCGTAAGCGTGGCTGCTCTGTTTTAGTTACTGAAGAGCATGACGACGCTGATATTAATATCTCTGAAGGGCCCCTAACCCAATCTGAGGGGGCCAGGGAGGTTTTGTCTGAGGGAGAAATTACTGATTTAGGGAACATTTCTCAGCAGGCTGAATCTGATGTGATTACATTTAAATTTAAATTGGAACATCTCCGCATTTTGCTTAAGGAGGTATTATCCACTCTGGATGATTGTGAAAATTTAGTCATCCCAGAGAAACTATGTAAAATGGACAAGTTCCTAGAGGTGCCGGGGCTCCCAGAAGCTTTTCCTATACCCAAGCGGGTGGCGGACATTGTTAATAAAGAATGGGAAAGGCCCGGTATTCCTTTCGTCCCTCCCCCCATATTTAAAAAATTGTTTCCTATGGTCGACCCCAGAAAGGACTTATGGCAGTCAGTCCCCAAGGTCGAGGGAGCGGTTTCTACTTTAAACAAACGCACCACTATTCCCATAGAGGATAGTTGTGCTTTCAAAGATCCTATGGATAAAAAATTAGAAGGTTTGCTTAAAAAGATGTTTGTTCAGCAGGGTTACCTTCTACAACCCATTTCATGCATTGTCCCTGTCACTACTGCCGCATATTTCTGGTTTGATGAACTGCTTAAGGTGCTCGATAGTGACTCTCCTCCTTATGAGGAGATTATGGACAGAATCAATGCTCTCAAATTGGCTAATTCTTTCACTCTAGACGCCTCTTTGCAATTGGCTAAGTTAGCGGCTAAGAACTCTGGGTTTGCTATTGTGGCGCGCAGAGCGCTTTGGTTGAAATCTTGGTCGGCTGATGCGTCTTCCAAGAACAAGCTACTAAACATTCCTTTCAAGGGGAAAACGTTGTTTGGTCCTGACTTGAAAGAGATTATCTCTGATATCACTGGGGGTAAAGGCCACGCCCTTCCTCAGGATCGGCCTTTCAAGGCAAAAAATAGACCTAATTTTCGTCCCTTTCGTAAAAACGGACCAGCCCAAGGTGCTACGTCCTCTAAGCAAGAGGGTAATACTGCTCAGGCCAAGCCAGCTTGGAGACCAATGCAAGGCTGGAACAAGGGAAAGCAGGCCAAGAAACCTGCCACTGCTACCAAGACAGCATGAAATATTGGCCCCCGATCCGGGACCGGATCTGGTGGGGGGCAGACTCTCTCTCTTCGCTCAGGCTTGGGCAAGAGATGTTCTGGATCCTTGGGCGCTAGAAATAGTCTCCCAGGGTTATCTTCTGGAATTCAAGGGACTTCCCCCAAGGGGGAGGTTCCACAGGTCGCAGTTGTCTTCAGACCACATAAAAAGACAGGCGTTCTTACATTGTGTAGAAGACCTGTTAAAAATGGGAGTGATTCATCCTGTTCCATTAAGAGAACAAGGGATGGGGTTCTACTCCAATCTGTTCATAGTTCCCAAAAAAGAGGGAACGTTCAGACCAATCCTAGATCTCAAGATCTTAAACAAATTTCTCAAGGTCCCATCGTTCAAGATGGAAACCATTCGAACTATCCTTCCTTCCATCCAGGAAGGTCAATTCATGACCACGGTGGATTTAAAGGATGCGTATCTACATATTCCTATCCACAAGGAACATCATCGGTTCCTAAGGTTTGCATTCCTGGACAAACATTACCAGTTCGTGGCGCTTCCTTTCGGATTAGCCACTGCTCCAAGGATTTTCACAAAGGTACTAGGGTCCCTTCTAGCGGTGCTAAGACCAAGGGGCATTGCAGTAGTACCTTACCTGGACGACATTCTGATTCAAGCGTCGTCCCTTCCTCAAGCAAAGGCTCACACGGACATTGTCCTGGCCTTTCTCAGATCTCACGGCTGGAAAGTGAACGTGGAAAAGAGTTCTCTATCCCCGTCAACAAGGGTTCCCTTCTTGGGAACAATTATAGACTCCTTAGAAATGAGGATCTTTCTAACAGAGGCCAGAAAAACAAAGCTTCTGGACTCTTGTCGGATACTTCATTCCGTTCCTCTTCCTTCCATAGCTCAGTGCATGGAAGTGATCGGGTTGATGGTGGCGGCGATGGACATAGTTCCTTTTGCACGCATTCATCTAAGACCATTACAACTGTGCATGCTCAGTCAGTGGAATGGGGACTATACAGACTTGTCTCCGAAGATACAAGTAAATCAGAGGACCAGAGACTCACTCCGTTGGTGGCTGTCCCTGGACAATCTGTCTCAAGGGATGATGTTCCACAGACCAGAGTGGGTCATTGTCACGACCGACGCCAGTCTGATAGGCTGGGGCGCGGTCTGGGGATCCCTGAAAGCTCAGGGTCTTTGGTCTCGGGAAGAATCTCTTCTACCGATAAATATTCTGGAACTGAGAGCGATATTCAATGCTCTCCAGGCCTGGCCCCAGCTTGCGAGGACCAGGTTCATACGGTTTCAATCAGACAACATGACGACTGTTGCGTACATCAACCATCAGGGGGGAACAAGGAGTTCCCTAGCGATGGAAGAAGTAACCAAAATTATTCTTTGGGCGGAGTCTCACTCCTGCCACCTGTCTGCTATCCACATCCCAGGAGTGGAAAATTGGGAAGCGGATTTTCTGAGTCGTCAGACATTGCATCCGGGGGAGTGGGAACTCCATCCGGAAATCTTTGCCCAAGTCACTCACCTGTGGGGCATTCCAGACATGGATCTGATGGCCTCTCGTCAGAACTTCAAAGTTCCTTGCTACGGGGCCAGATCCAGGGACCCCAAGGCGGCTCTAGTGGATGCACTAGTAGCACCTTGGACCTTCAAACTAGCTTATGTGTTCCCGCCATTTCCTCTCATCCCCAGGCTGATAGCCAGGATCAAGCAGGAGAGGGCGTCGGTGATCTTGATAGCTCCTGCGTGGCCACGCAGGACTTGGTATGCAGATCTGGTGAATATGTCATCGGCTCCACCTTGGAAGCTACCTTTGAGACGAGACCTTCTTGTTCAGGGTCCGTTCGAACATCCGAATCTGGTTTCACTCCAGCTGACTGCTTGGAGATTGAACGCTTGATTTTATCGAAGCGAGGATTCTCAGATTCTGTGATCGATACTCTTGTTCAGGCCAGAAAGCCTGTGACTAGAAAGATTTACCACAAGATTTGGAAAAAATATATCTGTTGGTGTGAATCTAAAGGATTCCCTTGGGACAAGGTTAAGATTCCTAGGATTCTATCCTTCCTTCAAGAAGGATTGGAAAAAGGATTATCTGCAAGTTCCCTGAAGGGACAGATTTCTGCCTTGTCGGTATTACTTCACAAAAAGCTGGCAGCTGTGCCAGATGTTCAAGCCTTTGTTCAGGCTCTGGTTAGAATCAAGCCTGTTTACAAACCTTTGACTCCTCCTTGGAGTCTCAATTTAGTTCTTTCAGTTCTTCAGGGGGTTCCGTTTGAACCCTTACATTCCGTTGATATTAAGTTATTATCTTGGAAAGTTTTGTTTTTAGTTGCGATTTCTTCTGCTAGAAGAGTCTCAGAATTATCTGCTCTGCAGTGTTCTCCTCCTTATCTGGTGTTCCATGCAGATAAGGTGGTTTTACGTACTAAACCTGGTTTTCTTCCAAAAGTTGTTTCTAACAAAAACATTAACCAGGAGATTATCGTACCTTCTCTGTGTCCAAAACCAGTTTCAAAGAAGGAACGTTTGTTGCACAATTTGGATGTTGTTCGCGCTCTAAAATTCTATTTAGATGCTACAAAGGATTTTAGACAAACATCTTCCTTGTTTGTTGTTTATTCAGGTAAAAGGAGAGGTCAAAAAGCAACTTCTACCTCTCTCTCTTTTTGGATTAAAAGCATCATCAGATTGGCTTACGAGACTGCCGGACGGCAGCCTCCCGAAAGAATCACAGCTCATTCCACTAGGGCTGTGGCTTCCACATGGGCCTTCAAGAACGAGGCTTCTGTTGATCAGATATGTAGGGCAGCGACTTGGTCTTCACTGCACACTTTTACCAAATTTTACAAGTTTGATACTTTTGCTTCTTCTGAGGCTATTTTTGGGAGAAAGGTTTTGCAAGCCGTGGTGCCTTCCATTTAGGTGACCTGATTTGCTCCCTCCCTTCATCCGTGTCCTAAAGCTTTGGTATTGGTTCCCACAAGTAAGGATGACGCCGTGGACCGGACACACCTATGTTGGAGAAAACAGAATTTATGTTTACCTGATAAATTTCTTTCTCCAACGGTGTGTCCGGTCCACGGCCCGCCCTGGTTTTTTTAATCAGGTCTGATATTTTATTTTCTTTAACTACAGTCACCACGGTACCATATGGTTTCTCCTATGCAAATATTCCTCCTTAACGTCGGTCGAATGACTGGGGTAGGCGGAGCCTAGGAGGGATCATGTGACCAGCTTTGCTGGGCTCTTTGCCATTTCCTGTTGGGGAAGAGAATATCCCACAAGTAAGGATGACGCCGTGGACCGGACACACCGTTGGAGAAAGAAATTTATCAGGTAAACATAAATTCTGTTTTTTCTTTTTAACTTAGCTTAAAAGGCCAGCATCCCATAGTTGCCTCTTCTCTGTTGACGTTGAGACTGGTGTTTTGCGGATACTATTTAATGAAGCTGCCAGTTAAGGACCTGTAAAGAGGCTGCTTCTGGGTGGTAAATCGCCATAGAACTAGCTGATGAGCTGTTGTTCGTTCCTGGTTGAGTGCTTCTCTCTTCGTATACAAATTAATATGACCCTGGGGAAGTCTCCCTATGGGTAATGGGGGAAACTAGACATGGACTCCTTGCCCAGTGTGCTTAGAGGAATGTGGCTGCACCTCACTGACGAGGCCCATAGGAGGCTGAAACGATCGTCTGGAGTTGTCATGTTCCTTGTTCAAAGGAGAATTGCCTGGTATTTCGGGGCTGGACTGACCTTACTTGGTGGGATCAGACTGATATACTTCAGGAAAGTTTTTCTCTGTTTAAAGCACTCTGGTCTAAAAGAGGCTGCTTCCGGGTGGTAAATCGCAATAGAACTAGCTGTGGAGCTGTTGTTCGTTCCTGGTTGAGCGCTTCTCTCTTCGTATGCCTGTTTCTTAAACTAGACTCTATAATGTATTTGTCCTCTTGCTCAGTTGTGCACTGGTGCCTCCTATTCCTCTTTCTATTCTGGTAAGAGCCAGTTTGCGCTGTTTTTTGAAGGGAGTAGTGCAAAGGATGCCAAGAAAACTAAGCAAAAGTGGTGATAGAAGTTAATTGGAAAGTTCTTTAAAACTACATGCTCTATATGAATAAGAAAGTTTAATTTTGACTTTACAGTTCCTTTATCTTGGTGCAGCTAGATCCTTTTAAAGCCTTGGAAGCTTTTATTGGGTTACTATATGTGTGTGTGTGTGTATATAAATATATATATATATATTTGGGGGTATTTTTTTATATTTTTTCTTGTGTTATATTATGATGTTATTAAATATATATATATATCTCCATTTAACCAAAATCACATCTTGGTAACTGACCCCATAATGTTGAAAAGCCGAGGATCAAAGTCTTAGCTTAAATGGACATGAAACCCCAAATTTTTCTTTCATGATTCAGATAGAGAATACATTTTTAAACAACTTTCTAATTTACTTCTATTATCTAATCTGTTTCATTATCTTGGTATCATTTGTTAAAGGAGCAGCATCGCACTACTGGTTTCTAACTGAATACCTGGGTGAGCCAATAACAATCGATATTTATATATGCAGCCACCAATCAACAGCTAGAACCTAGGTTCTCTGCTGCTCCTGAGCTTGCCTAAATAAACCTTTCAGCAAAGGATAACAGGAGAAGGAAGCAAATAAGGTATGTTCAGTCATTTATTTCTAGACAAGACTGTGATAATGCTAGAAAAGGACTGATTAAATCCCCATGAGGGGAGGGTAAGCTTTATTCAGAGACTAAGTATGGAATTACAAGCTTACAGAACAGGGCTAATTTAGGCTGGTTGACACTATTTTAATGGCAAACGGTTTTTTCTAGTAAATATCGTTTTTTGAGACACTTTGAGGTTCCTTTGGGTTTCTTTCAGGGGTTGCTACTCACATGGCTATTATTATAACACTTAGGAGTGTTTCTTTAGGCCTCACAACACCGGAGTAAGGTGGGAGGGGCCTAATTTCGCGCCTCAGATGCGCAGTTAGACTGACTAGATCTTCAGGCTGTTTCACATGGAGGGTCCTGCTGCAGTTTGAGGGCCTATAAGAAGCTTTTTCCCCACAAATCTGGTTCCTAAGGGCAGGTAGGGCCACAGCAGAACTGTGGCAAGGTGCTGAAGTCGTTTTAACCGGTTGTTAGCTTGCTATTGATCCGGTTTGGGCATTAAGGGGTTAATCATTTTTCTTGCTAGTTGTGCAATCTTACCAATGCTTTAGGTACATACTGTGAAAATTTCGTAAAATTTGCTGCATTTTTCACTGTTTTGGAAAATTGTGTGCCTTTTTTATCTCTTAAAGGCACAGTAACGTTTTTTTGCAAAGTGTGTTTTTACTTGATTAAAGTGTTTTTTAAGCCTGTTTGTCTTACTACTAGTCTGTTAAACATGACTGACACTAAGGAAAATCCTTGTTCAATGTGTTTAGAAGCCATGGTGGAACCCCCTCTCAGAATGTGTCCCGCTTGTACTGATATGTCTATACATTTTAAAGAACAGATTGTTGCACTTAAAAATGTGGCCCAAGATGATTCTCAGACAGAAGTTAATCAGGTTAGCCCGTTATCCTCTCCCCAAGTGTCACAACCAGTTACGCCCGCTCAAGCGACGCCTAGCACCTCTAGCACCTGCCTGTGTTACCTGCAAAGCGTGATAGCTCTGTTTTAAGAACAGATTCTGAGCATTCTGACGCTTTAGTAGCCGTATCCGATATACACTCACAACGCTCTGAAATGGGGGCGAGGGATGTGCCGCCTGAGGGAGAAATTTCCGATTTGGGAAAGGTTGCTCCTCAGACAGACTCAGATACGTTGGCATTTAAATTTAAACTAGAACACCTCCGCTTATTGCTCAGGGAGGTACTAGATACTCTGGATGACTGCGACCCTTTGGTGGTTCCAGAGAAATTAAGTAAAATGGAAAAGTACCTGTTTACACTGATGTGTTCCCGGTCCCTAAGAGGATTAAGGATGTAGTAACTAGGGAGTGGGATAGACCAGGGATTCCGTTTGTTCCCCCTCCTGTTTTTAAGAAAATGTTCCCCATATCTGACACCATAAGGGACTCGTGGCAGACGGTCCCTAAGGTGGAGGGGGCTGTTTCATCACTTGCTAAACGCACAACCATACCGATTGAGGACAGTTGTGCTTTTAAAGACCCAATGGATAAGAAATTAGAGTGTTTACTTAAGAAATTTTTTGTTCAACAAGGTTTTCTTCTCCAACCTATAGCGTGCATTGTTCCTGTAACTACTGCAGCTGCTTTCTGGTTCGAGGCGCTGGAAGATGCGCTCCAGACGGAGACCTCATATGAGGACATTATGGACAGACAGAATTAAGGCTTCTTCTTAATTATTTTATAACAGATGCCGCTTTCCAACTAGCTAAGTTAGCGGCAAAGAATTCAGGTTTCGCCATTCTGGCGCGCAGGGCGCTATGGCTGAAGTCCTGGTCGGCCGATGTGTCGTCAAAATCCAAACTACTGAACATCCCTTTCAAAGGAAATACCCTCTTCGGGCCTGAATTGAAAGAGATTATCTCAGAAATCACTGGGGGAAAAGGCCATGCTCTCCCTCAGGATAAGTCCTTTAAGACAAAGAACAAACAAAATAATTTTCGTTCCTTTTGAAATTTCAGGAGGGCAACACTTCACAACCCAAGGCAGCCTGGAAACCTTACCAGGGCTGGAACAAGGGTAAACAGGACAAGAAGCCTGCAGCTGCCTCCAAGACAGCATGAAGGGGTAGCCCCTGATCCGGGACCGGATCTAGTGGGGGGCAGACTCTCTCTCTTCGCTCAGGCCTGGGCAAGAGACGTACACGATCCCTGGGCCTTAGAGATTGTATCCCAGGGATATCTTCTAGAATTCAAGGACTCCCCTCCAAGGGGAAGGTTCCACATTTCTCGTTTGTCTACAGACCAGACAAAGAAAGAGGCGTTCTTACGCTGTGTAGAAGATCTACATACAATGGGAGTGATCCACCCAGTTCCAAGTGTGGAACAAGGGCTGGGTTTTTACTCAAACCTGTTTGTGGTTCCCAAAAAAGAAGGAACTTTCAGACCAATCCTGGATCTCAAAATTCTAAACAAATTCCTCAGAGTCCCGTCATTCAAGATGGAGACCATTCGGACAATCTTACCAATGATCCAGGAGGGTCAATATATGACTACCGTGGATCTACAGGATGCATATCTGCACATTCCTATCCACAAAGATCATCACCAGTTTCTCAGGTTCGCCTTTCTGGACAAGCATTATCAGTTTGTGGCTCTTCCTTTCAGGTTGTCCACTGCTCCCAGAATTTTCACCAAGGTGCTAGGGTCCCTCCAGGCGGTTCTAAGACCGCGGGGCATAGCAGTGGCGCCTTACCTAGACGACATCTTAATTCAGGCGTCGACTTTCCAAAGAGCCAAGTCTCACACGGAAATTGTATTGGCCATTCTGAGGTCTCACGGGTGGAAGGTGAACATCAAAAAGAGTTCTCTCTCCCCCCTCACAAGAGTTCCTTTCCTTGGAACCCTAATAGACTCGGTAGAAATGAAGATATTTCTGACGCAGGTCAGAAAGTTAAAACTCTTAACTACTTGCCGAGTTCTTCATTCCATTCCTCAGCCGTCTGTAGCTCAGTGCATGGAGACAATTGGATTAATGGTAGCGGCAATGGACATAGTCCCTTTTGCACGGATACACCTCAGACCACTGCAACTATTCATGCTCAAACAGTGGAATGGGGATTATGCAGATTTGACTCCTCAAATACAGTTGGACCAGGAGACCAGAGATTCTCTTCTCTGGTGGTTGTCTCAGGATCACCTGTCTCAGCGAATGTGTTTCCGCAGACCAGAGTGGATTATCGTAACGACCGACGCCAGTCTGTTGGGCTGGGGTGCAGTCTGGGACTCCCTGAAAGCTCAGGGCTTATGGTCTCGGGAAGAAGCTCTTCTCCCGATAAACATTCTGGAACTGAGGGCGATATTCAACGCTCTTCAGGCATGGCCTCAGCTAGCTGCGGCCAAATTAATCAGATTTCAGTCGGACAACATCACGACTGTAGCTTACATCAACCATCAAGGGGGAACAAGGAGTCCCCTAGCAATGATGGAAGTAACCAAAATAATCAGGTGGGCGGAGGATCACTCTTGCCACCTCTCAGCAATTCACATCCCAGGAGTAGACAACTGGGAGGCGGATTTTCTAAGTCGTCAGACTTTTCATCCGGGGGGGTGGGAACTCCACCCGGAGGTATTTGCCCAGCTGACTCAGCTATGGGACACTCCAGAATTGGATCTGATGGCGTCCCGTCAGAATGCCAAACTTCCTCTTTATGGGTCCAGGTCCCGGGATCCTCAGGCGGTGTTGATAGATGCTCTAGCAGCGCCTTGGTCCTTCCATCTGGCCTATGTTTCCACCGTTTCCTCTCCTCCCTCGTCTGGTTGCCAGAATCAAGCAGGAGAGGGCGTTGGTGATTCTAATAGCGCCTGCGTGGCAACGCAGGACCTGGTATGCAGACCTAGTGGACATGTCATCCGTTCCGCCATGGACTCTGCCAATGAGGCAGGACCTTCTACTTCAAGGTCCTTTCAAACATCCAAATCTAATTTCTCTGCGTCTGACTGCTTGGAGATTGAACGCCTAATTCTATCTAAGCGTGGTTTCTCTGTCGGTTATCGATACCCTGATTCAGGCTAGAAAGCCTGTCACCAGGAAAATCTACCATAAGATTTGGCGAAAATATCTTTGTTGGTGCGAATCCAAGGGTTACTCATGGAGTAAGATTAGGATTCCCAGGATATTGTCTTTTCTCCAAGATGGATTGGAGAAAGGATTGTCAGCTAGTTCCTTAAAGGGACAGATATCTGCTTTGTCTATTCTTTTACACAAACGTCTGGCGGAGGTACCGGACGTTCAAGCGTTTACTCAGGCTTAAGTCAGAATCAAGCCTGTTTATAGACCTGTGGCTCCGCCATGGAGTCTCAATTTAGTCCTTTCAGTTCTGCAAGGGGTTCCGTTTGAACCTTTACATTCCATAGATATTAAGCTTTTATCTTGGAAAGTTTTGTTTTTGGTAGCTATTTCTTCTGCTCGAAGAGTTTCAGAGTTATCTGCTTTACAGTGTGACTCACCTTACTTGGTGTTCCATGCAGATAAGGTAGTTTTGCGTACCAAACACGGTTTTCTTCCTAAGGTTGTATCTAATAAGAATATTAACCAGGAAATTGTTGTTCCTTCTCTGTGTCCTAATCCTTCTTCGAAGAAGGAACGTTTGTTACACAATCTTGATGTGGTTCGTGCTTTAAAGTTCTATTTACAAGCAACTAAGGATTTCAGACAAACAGCTTCATTGTTTGTTATCTATTCTGGTAAGAGGAAAGGTCAGAAGGCGACTGCTACCTCTCTTTCCTTTTGGCTGAAAAGCATAATCCGTCTGGCCTATAAGACTGCTGGCCAGCAGCCTCCTGAAACAATTACTGCTCATTCTACCAGAGCAGTGGCTTCCACATGGGCTTTTAAAAATGAGGCTTCTGTTGAACAGATTTGTAAGGCAGCAACTTGGTCTTCGCTGCATAATTTTACAAATTCGATACTTTTGCTTCTTCGGAGGCTATTTTTGGGAGAAAGGTTTTACAAGCAGTGGTGCCTTCCGTTTAAGGTACCTGTCTTGTTCCCTCCCTTCATCCGTGTCCTAAAGCTTTGGTATTGGTATCCCACAAGTAAAGGATGAATCTGTGGACTGAATACACCTTACAAGAGAAAACAGAATTTATGCTTACCTGATAAATTACTTTCTCTTGTGGTGTATCCAGTCCACGGCCCGCCCTGGCTATTAAGTCAGGTAGATTTTTTTGTTTAAACTTCAGTAACCACTGCACCCTATGGCTTCTCCTTTTTCTTCTTAACCTTCGGTCGAATGACTGGGGGGTGGAGCTAGAGGGGGAGCTATATGGACAGCTCTGCTGTGTGCTCTCTTTGCCACTTCCTGTTAGGAAGGAGAATATCCCACACGTAAAGGATGAATCCGTGGACTGGATACACCACAAGAGAAAGTAATTTATCAGGTAAACATAATTTCTGTTTTCTCTTTATTGCTGCTCGTTTAAAACTCCTCTTCCTCCAGAGTTTGTAGGATCCAGGATCCAAAGCGTATACCCAAAAGCAAAGACCTTTGTTCATCACGTCCCCTTGATAAAGCCCGGCGATCACCGGGGGAAACGCGTTGGGGTATCGTAGTCCAGTCCAGAGCCCCTGAGAAGGAAGCGGAACAGCTGAGGGCGGGCAATCCGGAAATACCCGCTGCAGGCTAAATCCTGTGTATTGAGACCTTCCAGCTGACAACTGCTTTTAGTGCCGGGTGCTGCTTATGGACTTAAAGCTGACTTTTTAACATTGTGTATTGTATCAATAAAGGCATTGTTTTATACTAACTCTGGTGAGTAGAATATGATTGCGCTTTACATGGTGTTTGGAAATTACACTTGAATCTCTTTTTTTGCGCTTTTGTCTTTGCTTTTGGGTATGGCATCTGTTCTAGCCAATCAGAGCCTCACCATGCGCCCCATATAAAAGTCTATCTTCACGCTCCTGTGCTCGGAACATTGTCATCTTATTGAAATAAGCATGCGCTACAAGAAACTTAAGCTATTTGCACAACAGAATAAGTCGAAACCGCAAAAGAAAATTCCCTTATTCTGTTGCACAAATAGCGTACGTTGGTACTCACTTCCTGAAGTCCGGCGGTGAAGGTCTTCTTCCAGCGCGGGGACATCTATATTCATCTGGGGTGAAAGCAGCGCAGACCAGAGGACCGGTGATCGCGGAGCAGGATGACGTGGAGGTTTCTCTTCATGCGGTCGCCACTGCTCACTGAAGATTGAATGCAAGGTACCCCTTTATATTGGGGTACCTTGCATTCCTATTGGCTGAAATTTTAAAATCAGCCAATAGGATGAGAGCTACTGAAATCTTATTGGCTGATTTGAACAGCCAATAGGAATGCAAGGTACCTAAATGGGGTACCTTGCACTCAATATTTAGTATGCGGCGACGACCGCATAAAGAGGATCCTCTACGCAGGTCCTGCTCTGCGATCGCTGGTCTCCTCCGCGCCCCCTTCCCTCCGTAAGAAGATAAAAGATGTCTCTGCGCTGAATGAAGATGTCGCCGCCTTGAAGAAGACCTTCACCGCCGGACTTCAGGAACTGTGAGTACCTATTTCGGGGTTAGACTTTCTATAGGGTTGTTATTTTTTTTTTTTTGGGTGTGTTTTTTTTTTTTTTTTTAGATTAGGGATTCTTTTATTTTTTAATGTGCAGCAAAATAGCTGATTGCTCTTTTAAGGACAATGCCCGCACAAATGCACCCTTTAGGTAGCTAAGGTTTTCTAGACTTAGGTATTTTTATTTTGGGGGGCTGTGTGGGTGTGGGGGTTTACTTTTAGGGGGTATTTTGTATTTTTTTTAGGTAAAAGAGCTGTTTAACTTATTGCAATGCCCTACAAAAGGCCCTTTTAAAGGCTATTGGTAGTTTATTGTTAGATAAGGTTTTTTTATTTGGGGGGGGGGGGGGGTATTTTTATTTATTTATTTTTGATAATTTCATTTATTTTTTTCAGTAATTTTACATAGACTGCCCTCTGGGCAGGCTTATCGCCTAGTAGGATATAAAGGCCTGTGGACAAATAGTATGTGCTGACAATGCATATGTTCCTTCATTCAAAGTTGAGGTGATTCTTTCTCTCTCATTCATTCTTCATGAAGTTTAAGGGAGAGTAAACAACTTGTACTTAAAGGACCACTAAACACAGTAGAATAGTATAATGAAAGGATAATGCAAAGACATTTAGTTTGAATTTTAAATGAGTTATAGACTCTTTTCTGACAAATGTTATATTTAGTTCTATTTTTCCTCCCACTGCACTGTACATGCCCAGTAGGATCTGCTGCCTCAGAAAGTGTGCATATAAAAAGATTGCCACATTTAGATCATGAAAAGGAATTGGAAAGATGTTTAAAGTTGGGTGCTCTATCTGAATCATGAAAGTTTAGTTTTGTTTTTAGTGTCTGTTTAAAATACTTTCTTTCCTGTTGTGTTGCTATTGAATAACCTATCAGCCAAGTCTTAACGTTTTTAAAGCAAACTAGCATCCTTTTTACTGCAGTTGTTTAATAATAGCCATACTCCATCCACCATTTGCCTTATTCGGATGAGCCAAACTGGGCTTTAGTCGGCAGACAACAAGACTAGCCAAGGTCATAAGGTTAGTATAAAGTTTTAAGACAATTAGTGGAATATATGTAGTAGGGTTAGCCTTGAGTCAGTAGTAAAGGATATTGATGTATCACAAGTTCTTTATATTTACTGGATGTATAAGTCTTATATATTTCATATGAAAACCAGTGCAGATTGGAACCTGTATACTTGCACACTGATGGTAAGGTGTCTGCTACTACACTAGCGTGGTGTGCTGTAAAATGTTTTTAGCATCCCAATAATAATTCCATAAATGAGTGTATCTCATTTACATATACATTTTTTCCCACTCCCTTTTATTTATTTCTATCACCTTTCTGACAGGATATTCTAGTCTCTAAAAATAATCTAATGCAAAAAGATAATGATCTAATCCACTAGAGCAGTTTATGATTTCCCTCCAGAGCAGCAATGCAAAACAGGACTTAGCTTAACACTTCTGAAAGCCAATGACGAGACAAAAGCCTTGGAGGATTTATGTAAATAAATAATTTGAAAAGTTTCTGTGAAGGATTGCAATCAAAGAAATTCACAAAAGAGGTAGGCGATCCATCGATTTAAAAAAAAACAAACAACTTTATTCCTTTTCCATTTAAAAAAGCCAAAAAGCTGTACAGCATATACAGATGGAGGTGGTGTAGTGTGAACTGGCTTACACGTTTCAGGTTGCAATCAACCCTTATTTGTTTAACCCCTGCAAAAGTCAGCTCTAAATCAGCGTTGTACTACTGGAATCTAGCTGAACACACCCAGTGAGCCAATGACAAGTGGCGTATGTGTGTAGCCACCAGCTAGCTCCAACTAGTGAATGGCTGTTCCTGAGCCTGCTTGGGTATGCGTTTTTAACAAAGGACACCAATAGAACAAAGTATATTTGATAATAGAAGTTTGTCTTTTACAATTGCATTCTCAACCTGAGCCATAACCGTTAAATGTTGACTTTCATGTTTCAATAAAATTACAATTAAATACAGGAGCAGTATAGATGTTTATACTAATTGTACATACATGCCAGATATTTTTAATACCCTTACTATATGTGTTCTAATGTTCACTGCTGAGGGATTATTTAACTTTTTTACTAACCTTTCTTTGCTCAGGGCAGCAGTTCTCAGTACCACTTTGTTATTAAACATTACTGAGAACCCCCATGAGCTTTCATTCTTGTGGACTGTACTATCAATGCTTACTTAAAGGAGCATGAAACACAATTTTTTTTTCTTTCATGATTAAGATTGAACATGCAATTTTAAACAACTTTCCAATTTACATCTATTATCTATTTTGATTCATTATCTTGATATCCTTTGTTGAAAAGCAGAGAGGTAAGCTCATGAGCAGAATGACAACAGATATGTTTCGAACTATAACTTAAAGGGACATTCATATTTATATATGATAGACAGAAAGATATATAGATATATATATACAAATAACCCAGAAGTGGGCTGCACTCTTAAACCAGAGTGGGTACACATCCCAAGCCGCATGCAAAACTCACAACCCTGGTCATCACCAGCACTTACAGGAAGTTATGTTAGTGTGCCAGATGGGGATCAGCACAGGAACCACTCCACAATCTCATGATTACTTGGGTCCTAGCCTTCAGCCACACATGCTGGCTTTCAAGCAAACTCTCTGAGAACACACAAGGGTGTCGCAGCTATTTGTAACCTCCTCTAGACACATACAAAACCCAGAAGTGGACTACACTCTCAAAGCAGGGTGGGTACACATCCCAGGCCACTATCAATTTGTTTTACTATTACATTTACTGTTTTAGTGTTTTTTTTAAAGATACCCATTTCTGATATCACTACATTATTATTTTTATTTTTAGCCCTATTATTGCCACATTCAGACTCCTGTGGATGCCCATCTAAAGAATGTTTTTTCTCTGTATCTCATAGTGCAGTTGTGTGGCACAGCAAATTAGTTTGATCCTGTGTAAAACACCACAGTGTCTGCTGATATGTATAGTAGCATGAATGGACATTTATGTTTAATATCCCTTTTAGACTTTTTCTTTATGCATGTGTTCGATTCCTGCTAATGTCCCTTTTGGTGTGTTTGGAGTCCTATTAAAAATGCCAGTGCATTAAAAAGGAAGGTTATCATTTTATAATCCATTCATGAATTATTACTCCCAGATCTTCATAAGAAGAAATATCACATTTGCATTCAGCTTACTAAAGACTTTTGTATAGAAACTGTAAGCTTGAAACTAAGTTCTTCTTTGCATGCTTAATAGAGTCATTCCTGTCTTGGTGCACACTAGAGATCTATAAACAAAATCTTATTCTCTGATCCCCCTTTTGGTCAGCCTCAGCAGGGATATAAAGGATTTATTAGGTACATCTGCAAATCTGCTAGAGAGACTTAACTGTGTTCTAGTTCATCTTTAGCGTGCTTACTGTATTTAACATAACTTAACCTATCACAAAGTTATTTATTGTTTTCAGTGTGGCAAGGTAGGCTGTATCCATTAAATGTAAAGGAACAGAAAACCTCATGTATTAATGTAAAAATTGCACAATACCCATATGTATGTATGTATGTGTGTGTATGTGTGTGTATATATATATATATATATATATATATATATATATATACACCTAAACTTGGGTGCTTTAACCAATAGAAGATGGTCAGTCTCCCTTTTATAAATATTATGTATGTATTGGGTACTTGTAAAGCGCGGCTAATCACCCGTAAGGGTCTCAACGCACTGCTCATTTTATCGATAATATAGGATGAAAGGCTGAGTGGACCTCTCTGGGGATCGAACCTGCAACCCTTGGGCTGCTACAGAGCTCGGCCACAGTGCCTTAGCATGCTGAGCTATCTGTCCAGCTTTATTTATTATTTATAAATATGTGGTGGCTGTACATATACGTTTTGTTATTGGCTCACCAGATGTGTTCGACTAGCTCCCAGTAGTGGGTTGCTGTTCAGGAGATGACTTTAACTATGTGTTTTAACCCTCTTTGCAACCACTAGTGCAATAACAACGCATTTTCTTTTTTAACTTTTATGTTCCTTTAAATGGACAGTAAACACCATGAGATTTTAATATGAAAGGTTTAGTTATGTATAGTAAAACAACTTTGCAATATATTTTCATTTGTCCCTTTGCATATAATTTAGCAATGAAAATTGTGGCTTCTTTAAATCTCAGACATCGAAAAGCCCCTGCAGACTTCTCACAGTGAACCCTGCTACATATCTTTCCATAGCTAGCTTTAACAGATAAACAATTGACTTTATATTCACAATATGACTGTGGCTAGCATTGTTGTATACCGACTGCGTTTCATGTCCCTTTACTTGATTTAAAAATGTTTAGACTTGGTTGTTGTTATTCTATAGCAAGACAACAGAAATATATTGTAATTTCAAGGTGTTTACTGTCCCTTTAATATTAATATATTTGAATGGATACAAATGTTTTCAACATTATTATTATGTGTGATAAAGCAATACAATATGTTAGCTCTGTGTAATCTGTGATACAATTATTACATTGAAAACATTTTCATTCCGGCATGCTAGGACAGATACTAACTGAAATGACAGGTTGCTCAGATTAGAATTCTATTGTTTCGTTTTTTTTTTTTTCTTACATCATTACCTTTTATATTATGATCACATGATCAGCATTAGAACAGAGATTACCCGGTAGCTATAGTGACCATTTTTTTTAAGTATGGCTTTACGAGACAAAGTGAGTGAGGGAAAAAAAAAAAATAAGGGAAGTTTGAACTTGCAAAAGATGCATCTTTCTTGAACAGGGATATGAAACCATTCTATATTTGTCATTTTATTGGGCTGTGTTCAAGTTTGCTCTATAACTGAGTTTTTACGACACATGTGTATCTTTTACTAGGCCGTACACACCAATGAGGGGAGCACTGTCCAATGTTTGGTTTGACCGCCATAAAATATCATTTGAGAGTCCTGAACACCTTGAGTCTGTTGATGCAATGTGCCATATCTTGTCAAGCTTAATCAACGAAGAAGTAAATATAGGAATTAAGAAAAGCCGAATACTCTTGGGTAAGATAATCATGTTTATTGCATTTGTAGCAAGCATATTTAGGTTTCCCATTAGTGGAGAAAGTCTGTTCCAGATAACCTTATTATTAATGTTACATGACAAGATATATAATACATCATAGTGTTGTGAACAAAGGGGCATTGAACACTGGATACATTGTAGTTAAAGTGATGGTAAACTGTGAGCATACACTAGGCTGCATGTGACCAAGCTTTCAAAATGAATGGCATTTTCATTCACAAACTGTTCTTTAGCCCGCTGCTTCATAACGTCTAATAAATATGCCCCTTAAAATCTATTGTGTAAGGGGGAATTGTGCTTGAGTACACGGCACAACAGTGCATGTCAAGTTTGCTTACATTGTATTAAAACCTTTACATCTTGTGATTTATTAACAACATTATTTTCATAACAATTTAGAAAAAAACTTTAAAATGTTCTTGTTGTCAAAACAATTAGTGTATATTACTTCCACTATCAATTGCTAATTTTATTTGCTTATTTAGGTTCCCTTTTCTCACAGAGGTTACATGTGGATTTGCATATTAATATTCCACAAATTAGAGGCAACATGGACAGGGACCCATAAAATTAGGGGAATATTGTTCCACATCTAAATAATTTCTAACGGTTCAGATTTAAAATAAAAGTGATACTATATTATGTAGCTTTACAGCATCGTGTTACTTTAATGCATTTTTCTATTAATGTGCATTAAAAAAAAGCTGTGGAAGAATACCACTGTATTATTGAGAGGTAAGTGCACGGTGTATATACTCAGACTAAGGCCTAGTTTCTATTCAGGAGGTAAGGTTTGGAAACTGGTGGTAACATAACAATTTTCCATAGACTTTAATGGAAATAAATATTTTTACCACCAGTTTCCAAACTTTACCACCTCAACAGAATCTAGACCAAAGCTTGTGCTGATTTTGGAATATTATTGTATGTCCCTTTAATAAAATTCAACCTTGAACACAATTGTTAGTAAAAATGACTAAGCCACAGTTTTAGTCACTATTACTCATTAGAGGGTATTCCCCAAAACCAAGGCTGCTGGGGATCCTTTTATGACAAATTCTGAATGAGTAGATACATATAATACTTGGCATTGCCACAAATCTTGCCATAGTCCCTTTTATATAGTGTAATAGATCCATAAGAATGTACAGCATGCTTGATATATTAAAACATTTTTTCCATTTGGAATTAACTCATAGGAACAGTCTAGCACAATAACTGTGTCATCAACGTTTAAAGAAAAAAAAAATCTGTAGCCACTGCCAGGAAATTACCTTTACTGTTCTTAAGACATTACGAAATACTGAAAGGCAACCCCTCGTAGATGGTAGGTCATTATTTTACATTTATATAAGAAATGCCAGGGAAGACACACATTATTCATAATGAACGCACTAGAGAAAAATGAAAACAATCTTTTTAAGCATGTGTTTTATGCATCATGTCAGCCTAGACATTGAAATACTATCGTTTTGAATCATAACATTTTGCCACAAACTATAAATATTCACTGAAATCAGTCTCAAAAGAATTTACTATAGTCTTTACCTAGGGACTGTAATGTTATTGAGTGATACACTGCAGGTTTTTCCATGGAAAATTAAATTCAAAGAGGTAGCTTTTTGCACCAACTCTTTTTCCCCTTTTCTTGTGTTAACCACATGAAAGCACCATTACCTAATATTCTACTCTGGAGGTGATTGCATTGAAAAAGATTGCTTGTGAGTCATTACGGCTATATTTGCCAGATTGTGACTAACTGGGTGTAAAATATAGATTCAGTTTTCTCAGAAGCAGTAATGAGATTTCAAGGAGTATAATAGTTAAACCTGCTTATGCAATACTCTGTATAAAAATGTAGACAATGATATAGAATGCGAGACGTGTGCTAATGACATTTAAACATTTATGCTTCCAGTACACTTGCACACAGACACATAAGTGAGAAACAAGAATTTTTTTTTTTTTTTTTTTAAATCTCCTGTTTCAAATTAGATTTTGCTGTATTATATAAAATGTATTTAAAAGCACACCAAATTGGTTTAAATAATAATAATTAAAAAAAAAAAGCTTCAACACAAAGCTGATGAGAAACATCAGAATTTTTCCTCTAAAATAAAGTAAAATAATATCAATCAAAGACCACAATATGTGGCCACTGTGCATTTCACACAAGCGTAAGGCAGAGTGGAAACAGTGGCAGATGTCTTGTAATTTGAATGAATGGACCTTCGTTTCTCAAAAGGAAAATCCTAATTGTTTTCTGCCCAAAAAAAGAGGCAGGAGGCCACAACAGAAGCCTTCGGGAGAGACATATTCCCTACCACTGTCCTAAAAAAATTATTTATTTTCATGACATCTTGAAAATCTTTGTATAAGCCTGTTTTCACTGAGCATGTTTTTGAATGATAAAATAATTTGTACTTGCTGGTATTCTACTGCTCAACTCCATTTCTACCTGTATTGTAAATAACCTAAGCAAACATATATAATTTTCTAATTTTCTAGGAGGATTTTCAATGGGAGGAGCCATGGCAATGCATTTAGCTTACAGGCACCACAAAGAGATAGCTGGGGTATTTGCTCTCTCCAGTTTTCTTAATAAATCATCAGCTGTATATCAGGTAATAGTATACTTAAATATATAACCTTTACATTGTAATTTTTATGATACATATTTCATCTACAGATGCTATCTCACAAATGTCTATGGAATAACCTTCTACTAACTTATATTTCTCTAGTAAGGTGTATCCAGTCCACGGATCATCCATTACTTATGGGATATTCTCACTCCCAACAGGAAGTTGCAAGAGGACCCACAGCAAAGCTGTTATATAGCTCCTCCCCTCACTACCATATCCAGTCATTCTCTTGCAACTCTCAACGCACATGGAGATAGTAAGAGGAAAGTGGTGAAAAATAGTTAGTTTATTAACTTCAATCAAAAGTTTATTTTAAATAGTACCGGAGTTGTGCTATTTGTTCTCAGGCAGAGATAGAAGAATTTGCCTGAGTTTTCTATGATCTTAGCAGATTGCAACTAAGATCCATTGCTGTTCTCATACATGTCTGAGGAGTGAGGTAACTTCAGGGGGAGATTGGCGTGCAGTTTATTCTGGTATCAGGTATGTGCAGTTATGATGTTTTTCTAGGATTGGAAATGCTAGAAAATGCTGCTGATTCCTGATAAATGTAAGTTAAGCCTGAATACAGTGATTTAATAACGACTAGTATCATGCTTATTCCCAGGGGTAATACCCTTATAGATATGCTATATAAAACGTTTGCTGGCATGTTTAATCGTTTTTTTTATATATGCTTGGTGATAAAACTTGGGGCCTATTTTTTTTCCACATGGCTGGCTGTATTTTTGCCTAGAAACGGTTTCCTGAGGCTTTCCACTGCTGTAATATGAGTGGGAGGGGCCTATTTTAGCGCTTTTTTGCGCAGTTATAATTACAGACTGAGACATCCAGTTTTCCTCAAGAGTCCCCTGCATGCTACAGGACATCTCTAAAGAGCCTAAAAACGTTTATTGGGGAAGGTAGGAGCCACAGTAAAGCTGTGGCATTTTGCTGGGACTGTTAAAAAACGTCTGTCGTTTTTTTGATCCGTTTTTTGAACCAAGGGGTTAATCATCCATTTGCAAGTGGGTGCAATGCTCTGTTAGCCTATTACATACACTGTAAACATTTTGTTTGTGTAACTGCCTTTTTTCACTGTTTTTCAAATTTTGACTAAATTTGTTTCTCTTAAAGGCACAGTACTGTTTTTTATATTTGCTTGTTAACTTGAATTAAAGTGTTTTCCAAGCTTGCTAGTCTCATTGCTAGTCTGTATAAACATGTCTGACATAGAGGAAACTCCTTGTTCATTATGTTTAAAGGCCATAGTGGAACCCCCTCTTAGAATGTGTACAGATTGTACTGACTTCACTCTAAGCAAAAAAGATCATATTATGTCTTTAAAAAATTTATCACCAGAGGAATCTAGCGAGGGGGAAGTTATGCCGACTAACTCTCCCCAGAGGATTAAAAGAGGGCAGACGGTGTAATTCAATGTTAACTTCTTGTAAATAATACTAAGAATATCCAATATAAAATGTTTAACAATATATACTTAAAAAGTACACAAGGATAGCATAAAATAATATCCACAGGTGTATAAAAATTCAGTACATATAGCGCTGATAGAATTAAAATAAAGAAATAACTAAGAAACCTTAAAGGTAATACCTATTTTAATTAACACAACTTGTAGTTAAACGAACATAGAATAATAAAAACTTCAAAATGAAAAATGACCAGATTTAGCAAATTGTCTAAAACAATAAATGTCCCTAATAAAAAGTCTTATAGAGTCCAGGTGGGTTCCGTGTGATCCAGTGTGCTGGGTGTCCTAATGTGTCCAATTGAGATTACTCCAAGTGGGGTTGATATGAAAAAATAGGAATAGAAAAAATAAATAAATAAAAAATTAAAAATCCCTCCCCCAATAGCTTACTCGGTAAGGAGTTAAAGTGGAAGAAAAAGCAGCACATACTCCAAATAATGATTGTGTTAACAAATTGATGGGTTTGCACCATCCAGGACAACACTGCATGGAGCTGAATCACTGATAGCAATTGAAATATATAGAGGACCTCACTAGGTGATCTTATACCGACCCCCCCCCCCCCCCCCTCAAAACTAAAAGTTTAACAATTTTAAAATTGCAATTCAAAGAATAAGAATGATAGTAAATGATAACCCTGACTAAACAATGTCACATTTTATTATAGCCCCCCAAAAACTATAAGTTAATCAGACAGAAAATTAATTTAATTTATAATCTAAAAATAATGAAATCCTTTTAAATAAAATAAAAACTATATAAAAAATTAGATATCCTTTAAAGATACAGAGAGGTAATAACAGTACTTTCTCTGCATGTTCTGAAAATAATTCTAAAAAACAAAATGCTTATAGTGCTTAAAGGAACATTGAACCCAAATTTTTTCTTTTGTGATTCAGATAGAGCATGACATTTTAAGCAACTTTCTAATTTACTCCTATTATCAAATTTTATTTATTCTCTTGGTATCTTTATTTTAAATGCATGAATGTAAGTTTAGATGCCAGCCCATTTTTGGTGAACAACCTTGGTTGTTCTTGCTGATTGGTGGATAAATTCATCCACCAATGAAAAAGTGCTGTCCAGAGTACTGAAACAACAAACAAGCTTAGATGCAGTCTTTTTCAAATAAAGATATCAAGAGAACGAAGAAAAATTGATAATAGGAGTAAATTAGAAAGTTGCTTAAAATTGCATGCTCTATCTGAATCACGAAAGAAATTTTTTTTTGGGTACAGTGTCCCTTTAAGCTCAAGAGAAACATTAGATGCTGACAAACACACACATACATATATTTACACACTCAAACACAACATATATATTGAGACACCTATATAAACATACAAATTACCACAAACAGATATTCATAAAACACACACACAAAAATGCACACACACGAACATATATATATATATATATATATATATATATAAACATATATTTACACACAAATATAAAAAAACATATATTTACACACAAATATAAAAAAACATATATTTACACACAAATATAAAAAAACATATATATATACAAATGTAAACACACATAGACATATATTTACACAAGCACACACACAGTATCACACAACCAAAAACCAGGACAACGCTCCATGGAGCTGCTCAAAGTCTTCATCATAAAGACCAAGTGAAATATCTAGAGAACCTCACTAAGGGCTCGATTTATCAAATTCGGGTGGGCTCACTCTTGTGAGAACCTGCAGTCATATGGGGCGAATGGCTTGATAAATCAAGCCCTAAGTGTTGCTATAGTTCCCTCCACACCCAATTCCTCTCTTAATCTCTAGGGTGCGTGTTTCTGATGTAAGTTAAAAAATTTGTGGTCTCTCAAAAAAAAAAAGTCACAACCTATCAAGGAAGGTAAGTGACAACTATTAGTATAGTGATTATAGTGATTTTTTTAGCTCAGAAAACGTAAATGTCAGACAGAATATCCATATTATTATTTCATAAATTGATCAAATCTAATTTTAAGATAAAATAAAAACATACACAGAAAACATACAGAGAGGAAATAATAGTGCAATCTCTAGATTTTCTGAAAAAAATATATATTATTTTGTTCCTCAAGGTCATCACAAACATTAAATGCTGACACACACGCACATATATATATATTTACACACACACAGCTCCCCACCGCCCCCAATACCTCTTCTCATCTCTGTGCTTCCCATTTTCTGATGTAATTTTAAAAATTTGCAGTCTCTCTTTTAAAAAAAAAAAAATAGCCCATCAAGGAGGGCAAGAGATAACTCTGAGTATACAAAGTAAAGTGAGTTTATTTCCCAAAAAAATAAACGTCAATCACAGAATATCCATATCATTAACAATTAAAATTAAATTTTTAGATAAAATTAAATATATATATATTTATTTTAAAAAGAGAAATTCTGAAGACGTACAGAGAGGTAATCACAAGACAGTCTATGCATCTTGTTCAATGAGTCACACAAAAAAAAATGCTTATGGTACACACTGTCCCATGCACACTGTCCCATGCACACTGTCCCATGCACACTGTCCCATGCACACTGTCCCATGCACACTGTCCCATGCACACTGTCCCATGCACACTGTCCCATGCACACTGTCCCATGCACACTGTCCCATGCACACTGTCCCATGCACACTGTCCCATGCACACTGCCCCATGCACACTGCCCCATGCACACTGCCACATGCACACTGCCACATGCACACTGTCCCATGCACACTGCCACATGCACACTGCCACATGCACACTGTCACATGCACACTGTCACATACACAGAATAACCCACACACTCTAACATCACACACTATATTCACTCACATACAATGATCAGACAGCTAAAATGTACAGTCAGCCTCTCCTTCACGTAATCGGGACCTCATCCCTTACCCCTTTTGCCTGTAACGGAGGTAAGTGGAGGGAAAAGAAGCACATCTGAGAGGTTAATAAATAGCTGCTCAAAGTCCCTATTACAGACACAAAGCTAAATATATTGCGGCCCCCACTAAGTGCTCTTAAAGCCGACCCATCCCTCTCTTCATCTATGGCTGGGTAAGTGTTTCTAAAGGTAAACTAAAAGATAGGGATCTGCAGACCACTGATAACCCTGGTACAGTAAATAAATTGTTCATGAAATGGAAATGGGCAGATTGTGTAGCGCACAGAGCTAATGGGCAGATTGTGTAGCGCACAGAGGACACAGAACAATAATGTTAACTAAAATTACAGGGGAATAAATTGGATGATACACTCATGGTATCCACATTGCGCATGCGCAAAATATTGTGTGTGCGCTAGAAAAGTTATTTATGAGTCAATGCTAATTGGACTAATAATAAGATAAACAAATCATACTAAGCAGTGGGCAGAGCCTGGCAGACATTTTAGATTGCTGAATAACAAAAAAATTTAACGTTTTAAGCAACAGATTAGACCAAGTATATCAGACATGATTTAAGAGTTTGGTCAGGTATGTACCCATTATTGTAGGGTGTAGACTGTCCCTTTAACTGTGTCACAAAACACACAAAAAATACATTACAAAGTACAGTTTACAGTTAGGCTGCCACACTGTCTCAAAAGTGACATAGGCCCAGAAAGTCAATTTGTCAAATCATGTAAATGTGCAGGACCCATATTTGGTCCTGTAACTTCTTGAAACTCTATAAAACCTGTACATGGGGGGTATCATTGCACTCATGGGGCATCGCTGAACACAAAGATGGGTGTTTAATATGATATTCACAATAAAAATGTGAATGCATGCTTGGAAAACATCACATTTTCTCAACCTTGCTTAGATTTTATTCATATTCAATTATGGTTCATATTTAAATATTTGATGTCAAAAGAAAGCTCTATTTGTTCTCTAAAAAGCGATATATAATAAGTTTGAGTGCACTTAATGTAAAAGAGGTATATTATGGTTGAACAAACATATAGCTCAATTTCTCTTGTTAAGTGTAGTCAGTCCACGGGTCATCCATTACTTATGGGATTATATCTCTTCCCCAACAGGAAGTTGCAAGAGGATCACCCAAGCAGATCTGCTATATAGCTCCTCCCCTCACATGTCATATCCAGTCATTCTCTTGCAAGCTAACTAAAGATAGGTTGTTGTGAGAGGGCTGTGGTGTTTTTAAACTTAGTTTATTTCTTCAATCAAAAGTTTGTTATTTTAAATGGCACCGGAGTGTGCTGTTTGTTCTCAGGCAGCATTAGAAGAAGAATCTGCCTGCGTTTTCTATGATCTTAGCAGACGTAACTAAGATCCACTGGCTGTTCTCGCACATTCTGAGGAGTGAGGTAACTTCAGAAGAGGGGAATAGCATGCAGGGCCCCCCTGCAAACGAGGTATGTGCAGTAAATTATTTTTCTAAGCAATGGAATTGACTGAGAAATTACTGCTGATACCAATGTAATGTAAGTACAGCCTTAAATGCAGTGGTAGCGACTGGTATTAGGCTGAGGAGTGTGTGTACACTGAAGTATTTTTCTAGGGAATGGAATTTGACTCAGAAAATACTGTTAATACTGAAGTAATGTGTGAGCCTTAACTGCAGTAAAAGCGACTGGTAGCAGGCTTATTAATAACACTTCATAACTTTTAAAATGTATGTTCAAAACGTTTACTGGCATGTTAATCGTTTTTTGTGAGGTACTTGGTGATAAAACTTATTGGGGCATGATTTTTACCACATGGCTAACTTTTGTTTCTGCATAGAAACAGTTAACTGAGCTTCCCCACTGTGTAATATGAGTGGGAGGGGCCTATTTTAGCGCTTTTTTGAGCAGTAAAAATTGTCACAATCTTCCTACTTCATCCTCCATGATCCAGGACGTCTCTAGAGAGCTCAGGGGTCTTCAAAATTCATTTTGAGGGAGGTAATCAGTCACAGCAGACCTGTGACAGTGTGTTTGACTGTGATAAAAACGTTAATTATTAAATTGTTATCCGTTTTTGGGTATTAAGGGGTTAATCATCCATTTGCTGGTGGGTGCAATCCTTTGCTAACTTAATACATTTACTGTGAAAATTTGGTTGCTATAACTAATTTGGTTCATTGTTATTTCAACTGTGACAGCTTTTTGTGCTTCTTAAAGGCACAGTAGCGTTTTTTATATTGCTTGTAAATTTATTTGAAAAGTATTTTCCAAGCTTGCTAGTCTCATTGCTAGTCTGTTTAAACATGTCTGACACAGATGAATCTGTTTGTTCACTATGTATGAAGGCCAATGTGGAGCCCCATAAAAAATTGTGTACTAAATGCATTGATGTAACTTTGAATAAAAGTCAGTCTTTACATGCAAAGAAATTATCACCAGACAACGAGGGGGAAGTTATGACGACTAACTCTCCTCACGTGTCAGTACCTTCGCCTCCCGCTCAGGAGGTGCGTGATTTTGAGGCGCCAAGTACATCAGGGAGGCACTTACAAATCACTTTGCAAGACATGGCTACTGTTATGACAGAAGTACCTGGTCAGCTGACGTGACTTCTAAATCTAAATTGCTTAATATTCCTTTCAAAGGGCAGACCTTATTCGGGCCCGGCTTGAAAGAAATTATCGCTGACATTACGGGAGGTAAGGGCCATGCTCTACCTCAGGACAGGGCCAAATCAAAGGCCAAACAGTCTAATTTTCGTGCCTTTCGTAACCTCAAGGCAGGAGCAGCATCAACTTCCTCCGCTCCAAAACAGGAAGGAGCTGTTGCTCGTTAGACAGTGCTGGAAAACTAACCAGTCCTGGAACAAGGGCAAGCAGGCCAGAAAACCTGCTGCTGCCCCTAAGACAGCATGAAGAGAGGGCCCCCTATCCGGAAACGGATCTAGTGGGGGGCAGACTATCTCTCTTCGCCCAGGCTTGGGCAAGAGATGTCCAGGATCCCTGGGCGTTGGAGAGCATATCTCAGGGATATCTTCTGGATTTCAAAGCTTCTCCTCCACAAGGGAGATTTCATCTTTCAAGGTTATCAGCAAACCAAATAAAGAAAGAGGCGTTTCTATGCTGTGTACAAGACCTCTTACTAATGGGGGTAATCCACCCGGTTCCGCGAACGGAACACGGGCAGGGATTCTATTCAAATCTGTTTGTGGTTCCCAAGAAAGAGGGAACCTTCAGACCAATTTGGACTTAAAGATCCTAAACAAATTCCTAAGAGTTCCATCATTCAAAATGGAAACTATTCGAACCATCCTACCCATGATCCAAGAGGGTCAGTACATGACCACTGTGGACTTAAAGGATGCCTACCTTCACATACCGATTCACAAGGATCATTATCGGTACCTAAGATTTGCCTTCCTAGACAGGCATTACCAGTTTGTAGCTCTTCCCTTCGGGTTAGCTACGGCTCCAAGAATCTTTACAAAGGTTCTGGGCTCACTTCTGGCGGTACTAAGACCGCGAGGCATAGCGGTGGCTCTGTACCTAGACGACATCCTGATACAAGCGTCAAGTTTTCAAACTGCCAAGTCTCATACAGAGATAGTTCTGGCATTTCTGAGATCGCATGGGTGGAAGGTGAACGTGGAAAAGAGTTCTCTATTACCACTCACAAGGGTTCCCTTCCTAGGGACTCTTATAGATTCTGTAGAGATGAAAATTTACCTGACGGAGGCCAGGTTATCAAAACTTCTAAATGCTTGCCGTACCCTTCATTCCATTCCACACCCGTCAGTAGCTCAGTGCATGGAAGTAATCGGCTTAATGGTAGCGGCAATGGACATAGTACCATTTGAGCGACTGCATCTTAGACCGCTGCAATTGTGCATGCTAAGTCAGAGGAATGGGGATTATTCAGATTTGTCCCCTCTACTAAATCTGGACCAAGAGACCAGAGATTCTCTTCTATGGTGGCTTTCTCTGCCCCACCTGTCCAAGGGGATGACCTTCCGCAGGCCAGATTGGACAATTGTAACAACAGACGCCAGCCTTCTAGGTTGGGGCGCAGTCTGGAATTCCCTGAAGGCTCAGGGATCATGGACTCAGGAGGAGAAACTCCTCCTAATAAATATTCTGGAGTTAAGAGCGATATTCAATGCTCTTCTAGCTTGGCCTCAGTTAGCAACTCTGAGGTTCATCAGATTTCAGTCGGACAACATCACGACTGTGGCTTACATCAATCATCAAGGGGGAACCAGGAGTTCCCTAGCGATGTTGGAAGTCTCAAAGATAATTCGCTGGGCAGAGTCTCACTCTTGCCACCTGTCATCAATCTACATCCCAGGCGTGGAGAACTGGGAGGCGGATTTTCTAAGTCGCCAGACTTTTCATCCGGGGGAGTGGGAACTTCATCCGGAGGTCTTCGCTCAACTGATTCATCGTTGGGGCGAACCAGATCTGGATCTCATGGCGTCTCGCCAGAACGCCAAGCTTCCTCATTACGGATCCAGGTCCAGGGACCCGGGAGCGGCGCTGATAGATGCTCTAGCAGCCCCTTGGGTTTTCCAGATGGCTTATGTATTTCCACCGTCTCCGCTGCTGCCTCGACTGATTGCCAAGATCAAACAGGAGAGAGCATCAGTGATTCTGATAGCGCCTGCGTGGCCACGCAGGACCTGGTATGCAGACCTAGTGGACATGTCGTCCTGTCCACCATGGTCTCTGCCTCTGAGGCAGGACCTTCTAATTCAGGGTCCTTTCAACCATCCAAATCTAATTTCTCTGAGGCTGACTGCATGGAGATTGAACGCTTGATTCTATCAAAGCGTGGCTTCTCGGAGTCAGTTATTGATACCTTAATACAGGCTAGGAAACCTGTTACCAGAAGAATTTACCATAAGATATGGCGTAAATATTTGTATTGGTGCGAATCCAAGAGTTACTCATGGAGTAAGGTTAGGATTCCTAGGATATTGTCTTTTCTACAAGAGGGTTTAGAAAAGGGCTTATCCGCTAGTTCGTTAAAAGGACAGATTTCTGCTCTGTCTATTCTTCTACACAAGCGTCTGGCAGAAATTCCAGACGTTCAGGCTTTTTGTCAGGCTTTGGCTAGGATTAAGCCTGTGTTTAAGACTGTTGCTCCACCGTGGAGCTTAAACTTAGTTCTTAATGTCCTGCAAGGCGTTCCATTTGAACCCCTTCATTCCATTGATATTAAGCTGTTATCTTGGAAAGTTCTGTTTTTGATGGCTATTTCCTCGGCTCGAAGAGTCTCTGAGTTATCTGCCTTACATTATGATTCTCCTTATCTGATTTTTCATTCAGACAAGGTAGTTCTGCGTACTAAACCTGGGTTCTTACCTAAGGTAGTTTCTAACAGGAATATCAATCAAGAGATTGTTGTTCCATCATTGTGTCCTAACCCTTCTTCAAAGAAGGAACGACTTTTGCATAATCTGGACGTAGTCCGTGCCCTGAAGTTCTATTTGCAGGCAACTAAGGATTTTCGTCAAACTTCTTCCCTGTTTGTCGTTTACTCTGGACAGAGGAGAGGTCAAAAGGCTTCAGCCACCTCTCTCTCTTTTTGGCTTCGTAGCATAATACGTTTAGCCTATGAGACTGCTGGACAGCAGCCTCCTGAAAGAATTACAGCTCATTCTACTAGAGCTGTGGCTTCTACTTGGGCCTTTAAAAATGAGGCTTCTGTTGAACAGATTTGCAAGGCTGCGACTTGGTCTTCACTTCACACTTTTTCAAAGTTTTACAAATTTGACACTTTTGCTTCTTCGGAGGCTATTTTTGGGAGAAAGGTACTTCAGGCAGTAGTTCCCTCCGTTTAAAGTTCCTGCCTTGTCCCTCCCTTCATCCGTGTACTTTAGCTTTGGTATTAGTATCCCATAAGTAATGGATGACCCGTGGACTGACTACACTTAACAAGAGAAAACATAATTTATGCTTACCTGATAAATTTATTTCTCTTGTAGTGTAGTCAGTCCAAGGCCCGCCCTGTCTTTTAAGGCAGTTCAAAATTTTTTAATTTAACTCCAGTCACCACTGCACCCTATGGTTTCTCCTTTCTCGTCTTGTTTCGGTCGAATAACTGGATATGACATGTGAGGGGAGGAGCTATATAGCAGATCTGCTTGGGTGATCCTCTTGCAACTTCCTGTTGGGGAAGAGATATAATCCCATAAGTAATGGATGACCCGTGGACTGACTACACTACAAGAGAAATAAATTTATCAGGTAAGCATAAATTATGTTTCTCCAACATAGGTGTGTCCGGTCCACGGCGTCATCCTTACTTGTGGGATATTCTCTTCCCCAACAGGAAATGGCAAAGAGCCCAGCAAAGCTGGTCACATGATCCCTCCTAGGCTCCGCCTACCCCAGTCATTCTCTTTGCCGTTGTACAGGCAACATCTCCACGGAGATGGCTTAGAGTTTTTTAGTGATCGTTTATCAATAGCAAAACTCTACCCACAATTTTCTGTATATCGAAGAGCCGACCTGGGCTTTAGTCTTCAGAAAACAAAGGCTAGCCTCAACCATAATGTTAGTATAAAGTACACTGTTTTGCAGTCGTCATCAGCTAAAACCAATTATATGTAACATAGTTAACCTTGAGACTTTAGCAGGGTGCATTTTAAATTCTGAGAATTAAAAAGTTCTCAATTTTTAGAGCTAAATTACATAAAAGGGGGCAAAATAAATTATTTCAAAATCTCAGGTGTATATTGTCTGTTTAAGCTTAAAGTGAAGGTAAAGTTATCCGGTATTGAAGACAACCAAGCATTTCTCAATATTACCTTAATATAGTCGCTAAGTTATTTTTTAGATTACTGCTATAGTTTTCAAAAATTTTTTATTTCAAATTCCCTACCAATTGGCTGCCGACTCCTCCCAAGCCCTACTTCCGTGTTCTGCATTGTCTGACGTCTTCAGCTGTCCCACCCGCTCTCTGTGCCTCTCAAAAGCGCTTTCCCGATTCAGAATAAAATGCACATGCGCTACTTGCCAATGCAGCTTTCCACTGCGCATGCTCCATGTCCGTATCGTTAATAAGAAGCCGATGACGTAGTGAGGGATTCCTACCTGTATTGAAGACGCATACATGACACGGGAGCGTGCGCGGTTTTCAATACAAAGAAAAAATGTATAACGCAGATGACGTGGAGAGACGGCCGCCTAACGGCTGATATTTGGATTGGATGAAATAAAAATGTTATCGAAAGATTAAAAAAAAAATACTGGTTGAATTTTCGTAAGTTTAGAAATTGCCTTTATGAAGGTAATAACTTGAGTTATACGCAAATATATAAAAAAGAATGAAACATATTTATTTTACACCATTATTGATATACTTCATCGAGATTAAGGTAATCAAAAAGGGAGGGGGCGCCCTAATTTAATAATATAGAGAGTCCAAAGAAGGGCTGAGATTAAAAATAATAAGTGTACTAATTGTGCAATAGTAGTATTATTATAGGTCTAACAAAGATATAATATATGTGGGGTATCACAAATCTGCCCTTGCAGAGAATAGTGAAATTGATAGTACAATTGTCAAAAAAGATCCATTACCATTGTAATACACTATGAGAGATAATGTTATGATAAAGTCTTTGATAAAGGGATGAGGCAGCAAACTGTGGAGATCCAGGCCGGGATCCAAACGCAGCAATCTACAAATACAAGAAGAGACAGATGCGCCACATGGCCCAATATTGTTTGATCCAAAATCAACAGATGAATATATAATGACTAGACTCACATTTGAGAGAGCACCTCAATCTCCCTTGATGACTGAATTGACCCCATCCTGCTCCTATAGCATCAAGGGAGATGCTACAACTATTGTGAGTACCTCTCTTACCATTTGGTTCTATATCATCACTGTTCCTGCTGTACTAGGCAATGTGGGCACCTGTGTCTCTCATCTTTTTGAATACAGATACTACATCTTTGCGGGAGTTTGGTCTGCTGGGTGACTGTAATAGATCCCAGTCTGCCTCTATAGCACTGATTGAGGTGCTCTCTCAAATGTGAGTCTAGTCCTTATATATTCATCTGTTGATTTTGGATCAAACATTATTGGGCCATGTGGCGCATCTGTCTCTTCTTGTATTTGGAGATTAAGGTAACTTTACCATTGCTTTAAAGAAACCCACTATTTAATTTATACTGAACTAGTACAACACATCATATACAGTTCAGAAGATCTACAACTGTAATAATTTATACATTGGTATAGACGGTGTGCCTTTCATATTAAGTTAAAATATTACTTAAAAAATGTCTCCCCTCTGATATCGGCTTTTATTAAAAGTACATTGTGTTTGTTTAAAAAAAAAAAAAGATGTATTACATTCAAAGGAGATTTAGTTTCTGATTTATTTTTTGTTCTCCCCAATAGGAGCTTGAAACAGAAAGTAATCTGCCTGAATTATTTCAGTGTCACGGAAGTGCAGATGAGTTAGTCTTGCATTCATGGGGTGAAGAAACTAACAAGATGCTACAGACTCATGGTGTGATATCTTCATTCCATAGCTTTCCAAACCTCTACCATGAACTCTGCAAACCAGAGCTTGAGAAGCTAAGGTCCTGGATTTTAAAGAAACTGCCAGAAGATGCAGAAGAAACCAACTAGTTCAGCCTTAATGGTGTCTAAGGCTTCATACCTACATAACGAAGGTTCTTGGGAAACCACTGTATAGGGTTTCTTCAGTTCTGTTTCTACCTATTTGCTTTGATTACCATAGATCTGCTTTAGCTTGGAGAGATTGTCAATGTGTGCAGAGAAGAAAAAAAGTGCTCCCTCTTATAATGCATTGCTGGTGCTCCAATGTCACTCCCTGAATTCTGTTAAAAGGATGTTTACATTTTTTTAATATATATATTTATTTTTTTTGCATACCAGCTATTTAGCACTGCATAGCACAACATCTACATACATATTAACGGTGTTATAAATGTCATTTTGGTAGCAAGATTGCCATTGTTTTGCAGTCCATATGTATATATATATATATATATATATATATATATATAGATATATATATATAGATATACATACACATTGAAAAGCTTCTTGAGTATTCTGATCTCCTTTGAGCTTATCAATTTGGGACATATATAAGTAAACTGATTTGACACTGCAATTACTGTGCAGAATGCTGCTGGGTCAGTATTCTAGACCCTGCAAGATCCACTCCTGATTCCTTATGTTCAATAGAAAAGCACACATTTAAGAGTTAACATACAAAGGCAAATCAGTCAATTACATCGAAAACCATTTTACTACACATATATAGACATTTTTGGTGAATTCACATTTTGAGTTGAATCCTATTAAAATTGGAAGTATGAGACCCCTCTACATGCAGATCCCCAACATTCCCCTGGTTTATTCTTGGAGGGTTTCAGTTGTGCTCTTTTGTCCTGCTAGTCAGTAGACTTGTTTCTGAGGTGGTTTACCAATTTCTTTCATGTAATTAGCAAGAGTCCATGAGCTAGTGACGTATGGGATATACATTCCTACCAGGAGGGGCAAAGTTTCCCAAACCTCAAAATGCCTATAAATACACCCCTCACCACACCCACAAATCAGTTTTACAAACTTTGCCTCCTATGGAGGTGGTGAAGTAAGTTTGTGCTAGATTCTACGTTGATATGCGCTCCGCAGCAGGTTGGAGCCCGGTTTTCCTCTCAGCGTGCAGTGAATGTCAGAGGGATGTGAGGAGAGTATTGCCTATTTGAATTCAATGATCTCCTTCTACGGGGTCTATTTCATAGGTTCTCTGTTATCGGTCGTAGAGATTCATCTCTTACCTCCCTTTTCAGATCGACGATATACTCTTATATATACCATTACCTCTACTGATTCTCGTTTCAGTACTGGTTTGGCTTTCTACTACTTGTAGATGAGTGTCCTGGGGTAAGTAAGTCTTATTTTCTGTGACACTCTAAGCTATGGTTGGGCACTTTTATATAAAGTTCTAAATATATGTGTTCAAACATTTATTTGCCTTGACTCAGGATGTTCAACATTCCTTATTTCAGACAGTCAGTTTCATATTTGGGATAATGCATATGAATTAATCAATTTTTTTCTTACCTTAAAATTTGACTTTTTCCCTATGGGCTATTAGGCTCGCGGGGGCTGAAAATGCTTCATTTTATTGCGTCATTCTTGGCGCGGACTTTTTTGGCGCAAAAATTTTCTGTTTCCGGCGTCATACGTGTCGCCGGAAGTTGCGTCATTTTTTTGACGTTTTTTTGCGCCAAAAGTGTCGGCGTTCCGGATGTGGTGTCATTTTTGGCGCCAAAAGCATTTAGGCGCCAAATAATGTGGGCGTCTTTTTTGGCGCTAAAAAATATGGGCGTCTCTATTGTCTCCACATTATTTAAGTCTCATTATTTATTGCTTCTGGTTGCTAGAAGCTTGTTCACTGGCATTTTTTTCCATTCCTGAAACTGTCATTTAAGGAATTTGATCAATTTTGTTTTATATGTTGTTTTTTCTATTACATATTGCAAGATGTCTCCGTTTGTCCCTGAGTCAGAAGCCACTTCTGGAAAAATGCTTAACTGAGTTTCAGTTCTACCAAAGCTAAGTTCATTTATTTTAAATGTTATAAATGTTTATCTTTAGCTATGGTTTGTAATAAGTTATTATGATATACTTTTACATGCAGATTCCATTAGTATTTATGCTTTATACATTTCCATTCTTAAGTGCAAGAAATGTTTAGAAGATTTATAAGAAATATTTTTTCTGATTAAGGCTATGTCTGACTTCGTGCCTTCTAATACGATTTTTAGGTCTTTTTCACTTCTTTTTTAATTATTGAAGTTTCAAATGACCAACAACATACTGATTTGTCCTTCTCTGATGATGTTTTTTTCTCTTTCAGAAATTCTCTTCATCAGATATTGACACTAACAAATCTACTTTTTTATATAATTTTTTTATTATTAAAGTACATTTGTTCTTTGTTGAAGAGGTGTTGATTATTTTGGATATTAAGGTAACTAGTTCTTTAAGACTAGCTGACACTATTTCTGCCTTTTTATTTCTTCTGTGATTTCAGAGGTTTTCTTTCCAATTCCCCATACTAGGGAATGGAATAGGCTGAGAATTTTCTTTTATTTTTAAACTATATTCTTTGTCAGCAGTTAAATTCAATTTGGAGGGTTCTCCAATTTATTGGAGCTATCTCTACTCCTACTAATTGTGCTATTGTTTTTATAGCAAAATAGTATTTATTTTCCTTTATATAGTTGTATCTTATTTTTGGAAAATTATTTAGTATCAGGTACTTTTCTAGGTCCTGTGATATTGCAATTGCTTCATTTTTTTCTGTTTACTTTAAGATCAAGTATCAGATCATGATTTATTTTAGCATTGTTAAGGGACAACATTTACTAGACTAGGTGCCGTTGCATTTGTCTTGTTGTTTTGCATTTTGCAAGTCCTCTGTTTTGACTGGTCCTTTAAACTGGACTATCATGCTAATGATTTCATTTGTGTCTTCATTTTATTGAATATATTCGCAAATGAGGGTTAATCTATGTCTTTAGCTATTTTAGCTAGAAGAATTCTGTGATTTAAAAAAAAAAAAAAAAAAAAAAAATCCAGATTTCTTTTGTTCTAAGATAATCAATTATAATTGGATTCAATTCTTAACTGTTACTATGGGCTTCAAGATTGAGTTCTAAGACTAAAACCTTAAGCTTATACTAGTTTGGTTGTTCTTATTAAGGAACGAATCCTGAGTTCTTTCCCAAGTAACATGTTTTTAATTGGGGTTTGAAATTAGCTCCCTAATGTTGCTATGCACGTGCCGTATTCCAGCTTGGCTGGTAAGGGGCAGGTTAAGACTTCTTTGAAATTTATTTGGTTCTATTTTGTCCAAATTTCTTTGATTTTATTCCAGTAAGGCTAACACTTTCTTTCAGTGTGTTTCTGTCCTATATATTTTGGATACTGTTGAGACATGGCTGGGTACCCATGGGGTTCAAGCGCTGCTCAGACCTGGAATCTTCTGGGGTTTTTTTTCCAGTTCCTTTTCTAGGAACTGGGTTTTGGAGTTTTATTCAAACTATTTTGCCTTTTTGTGGTCATTGATAGCATTATTTGTTTTCTTTAGATACAATAAATGCGTATTCTTAATTTTTCTGTTTTCATTCAGATTATTTCCTGAGGATGCGGATTCTCATACGTTTCACTTGCTCTTCAGGACATAGTTAGAGGATCTTTTTTCAAAAGCTCTTGATTCCTCACGCAAGGGTCACCTTTTTTTTTAGGTTTCCAGATGGTTTATGTCACTATCTTTGTCTCTATCAGACAAGGGACAATTTGTATTGGGTTCCGTCTGTCGGTACCTTTAGTCTCTATTATTTCCTTCAGTTGCTATATATGCATAGATGTTTTAACAGCATTGGATTCAATTCCCTTTGCTCATTTTCAATGGAAAGATCCTTTCCAGCTTTTTATGAGTGTTGTTTCTTCAAGAACATGGTTGGAGGATCAATTAACCAAAAAGTTTGTTGATTCCTCAGACAAGAGTAACCTTTTTTAGATTTCCGGATAGATTCAGTGTCCATGACTCTGTCTCTGTTGGACAGGAGACGTCTGAAATTGGTTTCAGCTTATCGAAACCTTCAGTCTCAATCATTCCCTTCGGTAGCCTTATGCATGGAAATTCTAGGTTCTTATGACTGCTGCATTGGACGTGTTCCCCTTTGCTCATTTTCACATGCGACCTCTTCAGCTCTGTATGCTGAACCAGTGGTGCCGGGATTATACAAAGATATCTCATTTAATATCTTTAAAACTGATTGTTCGACACCCTCTGACGTGGTACAGACCACCATCGTTTAGTTCAGGGGGCTTCTTTTTTTCTTCCAACCTGGACTGTGATCTTAACAGATGCAAGTCTGACAGGTTGGGGAGCTGTATGGGGGTTTCTGACAGCACAAGGGGTTTGAGAAATCTCAGGAGGTGAGATTACCAATCAATATTTTGGAACTCCGTGCAATTTTCAGACAGACAATGTCACAACTGTGGCATATATCAATCATCAAGGAGGGACTCACAGTCCTCTGGCTATGAAAGAAGTATCTCTAATACTGGTATCGGCGGAATCCAGCTCCTGTCTAATCTCTGCTGTTCATATCCCATATCATCCTGCCTATATCTTTCCGCCTCTAGTTCTTCTTCCAAGAGTAATCTCCAAGATTCTGAAGGAATGCTCGTTTTTTCTGCTGGTGGCTCCAGCATGGTCTCACAGGTTTTGGTATACGGATCTTGTCCGCATGGCTTCTTGCCAACCGTGGACTCTTCCGTTAAGACCAGACCTTCTGTCACAAGGTCCTTTTTTACCATCAGGATCTCAAATCCTTAAATTTAAAGGTATGGAGATTGAACGCTTGATTCTTAGTCAAAGAGGTTTCTCTGACTCTGTGATTAATACTATGTTACAGGCTCGTAGATCTGTATCTAGGAAGATTTATTATCAAGTCTGGAAGACTTACATTTCTTGGTGTCTTTCTCATCATTTTTCCTGGCATTCTTTTAGAATTCCGAGAATTTTTCAGTTTCTTCAGGATGGTTTGGATAAAGGTTTGTCTGCAAGTTCCTTGAAAGGACAAATCTCTGCTCTTTCTGTTCTTTTTCACAGAAGGATTGCTATTCTTCCTGATATTCATTGTTTTGTACAAGCTTTGGTTCGTATAAAACCTGTTATTAAGTCAATTTCTCCTCCTTGGAGTTTGAATTTGGTTCTGGGGGCTCTTCAAGCTCTTCCGTTTGAACCTATGCATTCACTGGACATTAAATTACTTTCTTGGAAATTTTTGTTTTTTTTTGGCCATCTCTTCTGCTAGAAGAGTTTCTGAATTATCTGCTCTTTCTTGTGAATCTCCTTTTCTGATTTTCCATCAGGATAAGGCGGTGTTGCGAACTTCTTTTAAATTTTTACCTAAGGTTGTGAATTCTAACAACATTAGTAGAGAAATTGTGGTTTCTTCATTATGTCCTAATCCTAAGAATTCTAAGGAGAGATCATTGCATTCTTTGGATGTAGTTAGAGCTTTGAAATATTATGTTGAAGCTACTAAGAATTTCCGAAAGACTTCTAGTCTATTTGTTATCTTTTCCGGTTCTAGGAAAGGTCAGAAGGCCTCTGCCATTTCTTTGGCATCTTGGTTGAAATCTTTAATTCATCATGCTTATGTCGAGTCGGGTAAATCTCCGCCTCAAAGGATTACAGCTCATTCTACTAGGTCAGTTTCTACTTCCTGGGCGTTTAGGAATGAAGCTTCGATTGATCAGATTTGCAAAGCAGCAACTTGGTCTTCTTTGCATACTTTTACTAAATTCTACCATTTTGATGTGTATTCTTCTTCTGAAGCAGTTTTTGGTAGAAAAATACTTCAGGCAGCTGTTTCAGTTTGATTCTTCTGCTTATAATTTCAGTTTTCTTCATTATAAGATTTAAACTTTATTTTGGGTGTGGATTATTTTTCAGCGGAATTGGCTGTCTTTATTTTATCCCTCCCTCTCTAGTGACTCTTGCGTGGAAGATCCACATCTTGGGTAGTCATTATCCCATACGTCACTAGCTCATGAACTCTTGCTAATTACATGAAAGAAAACATAATTTATGTAAGAACCTGATAAATTAATTTCTTTCATATTAGCAAGAGTCCATGAGGCCCACCCTTTTTTGTGGTGGTTATGATTTTTTTGTATAAAGCACAATTATTCCAATTCCTTGTTTTTTATGCTTTCGCACTTTTTTCTTATCACCCCACTTCTTGGCTATTCGTTAAACTGATTTGTGGGTGTGGTGAGGGGTGTATTTATAGGCATTTTGAGGTTTGGGAAACTTTGCCCCTCCTGGTAGGAATTTATATCCCATACGTCACTAGCTCATGGACTCTTTCTAATATGAAAGAAATTAATTTATCAGGTAAGTTCTTACATAAATTATGTTTTCTTAAGTCTTTTGACAAGAGTAATAAATGTATTTCCTCTGTGAGCTATAAATGTAAACCTCTAAATGTATATATTAAAAATGGTCTTCTTTTAGTATGTTATCTGAACTCATAACATCTTTCATAACATTTAGATCAGGGATAGTCTACTGGTGGACCAAGAGCCACATGAGGCCCTCTGCGCTGAGTTTTTGTGACTTCCGGGATAAAAAGCAGAACTAAGAATGTATGCCAAAGTTTGTTTGTTTTTTGGCCCCAGGAACTAAAAATATGTGATTTGGGTTAGTCCAACTCAAAAGAGCCATGTTAAGGAGAGAACAGACCCTTCAACCTGACTTATATCTTGCCCTGTGGCACTGGAGACTTTGTGGAAATATGTTATTGTGTGTATGATAGCTATAAATTTATATGTAGCCTCCATGTGCTAAGAAGATGACTATTAATGATTTAAATAATTACTTTAAGCAAGCTCACATTTGGAGACAAATTACATTGAAATATGTATGAAGACTGTAGCTCTTTATTTTTTATTTTTTTTGTACAGTTGAATAAAGATTGTAAACCCTCTCAGTATTCTTTAGTTCTGATTATTAAGGCATTCCCTGACTACTTCTGCCAATGATACCTGCATATGGTGTAGAGCATTCCATTTATTACCTCTTAGGCATTTTTTCACAATATAATTTATTCCTCTGGGTCCATTTTCTGGTTATCCCCTAGAAAGTTTGTACCATAGACAAGCAGACAGTTTTAAGAATATGCCAGTAGTAAATGAAAGGACTAAATGAAAAATATAGTTTGTTGAATAGACAAGAGGTAGTGAAAAGGAACACGAGGATTTGGAACATTTTGCAAAACGGGAAACAGTAAAATACATAAAACACATTATTACAAGAGTATTTGCCTAGTGTCTTGTCCTATGTTCAATTCTTGTATAATTCTTAGCTTAAAATTGCCTCACTTACAAAATGTTCACTTCAGAGATGTGTGACTGTATTCTATTGTGAAATTGCATACTGCCCAGGAAATGCACCCCAAGTGCAATGCACAACCCAAGCTAGTGTTAAATATATAGGCAGGGTAGTCAGCTGGGCCCAGTAAGTTTGACTCAGGTCAGGGTGAGATAAGTTAAAATAAACAGTAACATTTGGAAGAGGTTGAAGCTGTGCCATACGACAGCTATAAATATAAGACTAATAGCAATTATTGATAAGGATTGAACATCACATAGCAATTGACAAGACATTAGAAATAAGACACTGGAAATAACATCACAATAAATACAGGACTTTAACAGCCTATAATATTATGCTCAATTTACATACATATTAAAAGAGAGAGTTACACAGGAGAGGAAAAACACCAGAAAGCAGTGAATAGTGTTACAGGTGTAACGGGACTCTATTCACATACCATAAGAGAGTTACACATGGGAGGAGAAACACCAGAAAGCAGTGAATAGTATAGCAGGTGTATAGGGACTCTATTCACATGCCATAAGAGAGTTACATAGGGGAGGAAAAGCACCAGAAATTTGTGAATAGTGTAGCAGATGTATAGGGACTCTAATCACATACCATAAGAGAGTTACACAGGGGAGGAAAAACACCAGAAATCAGTGAATAGTGTTAGAAATGTACAGGTACTCTCTTCACATACCATAAATGAGTTACACAGGGTGGGAGAAACACCAGAATTCAGTGAATAGTTTAGCAAATGTACAGGGGCTCTATTTACATACCATAAGAGAGTTACACAGGGGGGGGGGGGGGGAGAAACACCAGAAATCAGTGAATAGTGTTGACAATATACAGGGACTTTATTCACATACCATAAGAGAGTTACACAGGAAAAGAGAACACCAGAAATCAGTGAATAGTGTAGCAGATGTACAGGGACGCTATTCACATACCACACGAGAGTTACACAGGGGAGGAAAAACACCAGAAATCAGCGAATAGTGTAGCAGATGTATAGGGACTCTATTCACATACCATAAATGAGTTACACAGGGTGGGAGCAACACCAGAAATCAGTGAATAGTATAGCAAATATACAGGGACTTTATTCACATACAATAAGAGAGTTACACGGGGGGGGAGAAACACCAGAAATCAGTGAATAGTGTAGCAGATGTATAGGGACTCTATTCACATACCATAAATGAGTTACACAGGGTGGGAGCAACACCAGAAATCAGTGAATAGTATAGCAAATGTTCAGGGACTTTATTCGCATACAATAAGAGAGTTACACATGGGGGGGGGAGAGAAACACCAGAAATCAGTGAATAGTGTAGCAGATGTATAGGGACTCTATTCACATACCATAAATGAGTTACACAGGGTGGGAGCAACACCAGAAATCAGTGAATAATATAGCAAATGTACAGGGACTTTATTCACATACAATAAGAGAATTACACGGGGGGGGGAAGAGAAACACCAGAAATAAGTGAATAGTGTAGCAGATGTACAGGGACTCTATTCACATACCATAAGAGAGTTACACAGGAGAGGAGAAACACCAGACAGCAGTGAATAGTTTTACAGATGTATAGGGACTCTATTCACATACCATAAGAGAATTACACAGGAGAGAACACCAGAAATCAGTGAATAGTATGGCAGATGGTAAAGGACTCTTCACATACAAAATGCTCACTTCAGAAGTGTGAACATATGCTATTATGAAATTGTACACTACAATACTTTGGCCATACAATTTTTAAATACTGCACAGCTATAATCAGAATTTTAAGCAACTTTTTAATTTACTTCTATTATCAATTTTTCTTCGTTCTCTTGCTATCTTTATTTGAAAAAGAAGGCATCTAAGCTTTTTTATAAGTTGAGGACTCTGGACAGCACTTTTTTATTGGTGGATGAATTTATCCACCAATCAGCAAGAACAACCCAGGTTGTTCACCAAAAATGGGCCTGCATCTAAACTTGCATTCTTGCATTTTAAATAAAAATACCAAGAGAATGAAGAAAATTTGATAATAGGAGTAAATTAGAAAGTTTCGTAAAATGTCATGCTCTATCTGAATCATGAAAGAAAAAAATTGGGTTGAGTGTCCCTTTAAAGCAATTTTAGTAATGATGATTTTACAAATCTCATACCTTTACATTTAAGAATGTATCCTGTAAGCCCATAAAGCTCAATAGGTCTAAATATTATTACTGGAGTAACTGTTTTAAGATATTTTACACTGAATATAACAAACAAAAAAAACATCTACCTCTTGGGCAATCAGAACAGAATATTTGAATTAAAAGTAGGATATAGTTGTATGAACAAAACAAGTGCTATGCACCTCATATTTAAAGGGACATTAAACACTAACGGCTAGATTTAGAGTTTTGCGGCCAAAGGGGTGCGTTAGCTACGCGTGCTTTTTTCTGGCCGCACCTTTTAAATACCGCTGGTATTTAGAGTTCACAGAAGGGCTGCGTTAGGCTCCAAAAAAGGAGCGTATAGCATATTTACCGCAACTGCAACTCTCGATACCAGCGGTGCTTACGGACGCGGCCAGCTTCAAAAACGTGCTCGTGCACGATTCCCCCATAGGAAACAATGGGGCAGTTTGAGCTGAAAAAAAAACTAACACCTGCAAAAAAGCAGCGTTCAGCTCCTAACGCAGCCCCATTGTTTCCTATGGGGAAACACTTCCTATGTCTGCACCTAACACCCTAACATGTACCCAGAGTCTAAACACCCCTAACCTTACACTTATTAACCCCTATTCTGCCGCCGCTATCGCTGACCCCTGCATTTTATTAACCCCTAATCTGCCGCTCCGTACACCGCCGAGCCCTATATTATATTTATTAACCCCTAATCTGCCCCCCCACAACGTCGCCGCCAGCTACCTACAATAATTAACCCCTAATCTGCCGACCGCATTTCACCGCTACTATAATAAAGTTATTAACCCCTAATCCGCCTCACTCCCGCCTCAATAACCCTATAAGAAATAGTATTAACCACTAATCTGCCCTCCCTAACATCGCCGACACCTAACTTCAATTATTAACCCCTAATCTGCCGACCGGAGCTCGCCACTACTATAATAAATGTATTAACCCCTAAAGCTAAGTCTAAACCTAACACTAACACCCCCCTAAGTTAAATATAATTTAAATCTAACTAAATAAATTAATTCTTATTAAATAAATTATTCCTATTTAAAGCTAAATACCTGTAAAATAAACCCTACTATAGCTACAATATAAATTATAATTATATTGTAGCTATTTTAGTCTGTGAGCTGTAAATGTAAACCTCTGAATGTATATATTAAAAATGGTCTTCTTTTAGTATGTTATCTGAACTCATAACATCTTTCATAACATTTAGATCAGGGATAGTCTACTGGTGGACCAAGAGCCACATGAGGCCCTCTGCGCTGAGTTTTTGTGACCTCCGGGATAAAAAGCAGAACTAAGAATGTATGCCATAGTTTGTTTGTTTTTTGGCCCCAGGAACTAAAAATATGTGATTTGGGTTAGTCCAACTCAAAAGAGCCATGTTAAGGAGAGAACAGACCCTTCAACCTGACTTATATCTTGCCCTGTGGCACTGGAGACTTTGTGGAAATATGTTATTATGTGTATGATAGCTATAAATTTATATGTAGCCTCCATGTGCTAAGAAGATGACTATTAATGATTTAAATAATTACTTTAAGCAAGCTCACATTTGGAGACAAATTACATTGAAATATGTATGAAGACTGTAGCTCTTTATTTTTTATTTTTTTTGTACAGTTGAATAAAGATTGTAAACCCTCTCAGTATTCTTTAGTTCTGATTATTAAGGCATTCCCTGACTACTTCTGCCAATGATACCTGCATATGGTGTAGAGCATTCCATTTATTACCTCTTAGGCATTTTTTCACAATATAATTTATTCCTCTGGGTCCATTTTCTGGTTATCCCCTAGAAAGTTTGTACCATAGACAAGCAGACAGTTTTAAGAATATGCCAGTAGTAAATGAAAGGACTAAATGAAAAATATAGTTTGTTGAATAGACAAGAGGTAGTGAAAAGGAACACGAGGATTTGGAACATTTTGCAAAACGGGAAACAGTAAAATACATAAAACACATTATTACAAGAGTATTTGCCTAGTGTCTTGTCCTATGTTCAATTCTTGTATAATTCTTAGCTTAAAATTGCCTCACTTACAAAATGTTCACTTCAGAGATGTGAACGTATTCTATTGTGAAATTGCATACTGCCCAGGAAATGCACCCCAAGTGCAATGCACAACCCAAGCTAGTGTTAAATATATGGGCAGGGTAGTCAGCTGGGCCCACTAAGTTTGACTCAGGTCAGGGTGAGATAAGTTAAAATAAACAGTAAAATTTGGAGGAGGTTGAAGCTGTGCCATACGAAAGCTATAAATATAAGACTAATAGCAATTATTGATAAGGATTGAACATCACATAGCAATTGACAAGACATTAGAAATAAGACACTGGAAATAACATCACAATAAATACAGGACTTTAACAGCCTATAATCTTATGCTCAATTTACATACATATTAAAAGAGAGAGTTACACAGGAGAGGAAAAACACCAGAAAGCAGTGAATAGTGTTACAGGTGTAACGGGACTCTATTCACATACCATAAGAGAGTTACACATGGGAGAAGAAACACCAGAAAGCAGTGAATAGTATAGCAGGTGTATAGGGACTCTATTCACATGCTATAAGAGAGTTACATAGGGGAGGAAAAGCACCAGAAATTTGTGAATAGTGTAGCAGATGTATAGGGACTCTAATCACATACCATAAGAGAGTTACACAGGGGAGGAAAAACACCAGAAATCAGTGAATAGTGTTACAAACGTACAGGGATTCTATTCACATACCATAAACTAGTTACACAGGGTGGGAGAAACACCAGAAATCAGTGAATAGTATAGCAAATGTATAGGGACTCTATTCACATACCATAAGAGAGTTACACAGTGGGGGGCAAACACCAGAAATCAGTGAATAGTTTTATTGATGTACAGGGACTCTATTCACATACCATAAGAGAGTTACACAGGGGGGGGGGACCAGAAATCAGTGAATAGCATAGCAAATGTATAGGGACTCTATTCACATACCTTAAGAGAGTTACACAGGAGAGGAGAAGAGAAACACCAGAAATTAGTGAATAGTGTAGCAGATGTATATGGACTCTAATCACATACCATAAGAGAGTTACACAGTGTGGTATTCTGAGCTTTGTATTTCAGTAAACAAGCATTTGCACATTTGTTATAAAGGTTAGCCCTAAAATTAGAGCTTGTTGCTCTTTTTTGTAGTAATCAGAAAACAACTTCTATGTAGCCTGATTAAACAATATGAGACATTTAATATATGATGAATTTATATATTAACTACTGACTTAGGTGTTAATAAACATAAGGATTTATTAATATAATATATATCTTATGTTCGATATATATATATATGTAAACGGAGGCCACAGATGATAAAGAAATACTGACACGCTCAGAATCAGAAATGGTAGAAACAATTGATCCTTTTTACTTCACGCAATCACACACAGCCTAAAATATTTACAAGTTCAAACATTCCACAGACACACAATGTTTGTTTATATTGATTGTTGCAGGTAATAGGATATGCCCAATAATTCAGAATGGTGACAAAAAACAAACAGGTATGATGTTTAAAGGCTTTAGCTTTGTTCGTGTACGTTACCACCTTGAGGACCGTGGTTATTCTGTTACCGCATTGGAGGATCCGTGTCTGGGACAGGCAGCGTGTGTGAATGCGGCTTACTTCCGGGTAGCGGTGAAAAAGTAGATCCGGCCGTTGAATGATCCAGACTCGGTAATGACAAAGTAACGATAAGATCGTAAGAGATTCAAGATGAAGCAAAAGTAAACATAGTAAACCACTTTGCACAGGATACAAGCAATAGGAGACCTGAAATAAGGAAAGCTACAACAGAGTAGCTATGACTTCAATAATCAGGCAGTAAATGAGTGTTACAGGTAGTCCTTAAATAGGGTGGAGACCAAATAGGAGGGGTTAGAGTTAAAGGTATACCACATCTCCCCCCCTTCAAGGAAGCACCCCAGGGGTTTCCAAACTCGGTTTCTCAGGATAGCGGCGATGAAAATTTCGTAGAAGACGGGGAGTGCGAAGATCAGAATGAAGCTGCCAAGAGTTATCCTCCGAACCATAACCTTTCCATTTCACAAGGTACTCCAACCTCCGCCTATGGATCCTAGAATCCAACACAGCTTCAACTTCATACTCCTCTCGATCATCAATGAGTATTGGAGGTGGTCGAGTCAAGGAGAGGGACTGAGGTGAAGGAAGATATGGCTTTAACAAAGAGACATGAAAAGAGGGGTGAATCTTAAAATCCTGGGGAAGCTCTAATCTCACAGCATTGAGGTTGATTATTTTAGAAATCTTAAAAGGACCCAAGTATTGATTTGCTAACTTTTTGCTAGGAACTGAAAGTTTGAGATTCTTTGTCGAGAGTAGTACTAAATCTCCAATCTGATAAGCCGGGCTAGCAGTGTGATGGGTATCATACAACCTTTTTTGATAATCTTTAGCTTCCGAAAGATGTTTTTTCAGGATGTTAAGTCTTTCTTGTAGAGTATTTGCGAAATCCAATGCTGAGGGAGAGTTCACTTGTTGAGAGGATAAGGAAATGGTAGTAGGATGATATCCATAAGTAACGAAGAATGGGGATAGTTTAGTTGATGAAGAAGTAGTATTGTTATAACAGAATTCTGCCAAAGGTAAATAAGATGACCAGTCATCCTGCAGATGAGATATATAACAACGAAGATATTGTTCAAGGGTTTGGTTGAGTCGTTCTGTAAGGCCATTTGTCTGAGGGTGAAAAGCGGTTGAGTATCTTGAATCAATCTTGATTAGCTTACATAAGGATCTCCAAAAATTAGAGGTAAACTGTGTACCACGATCAGTTATAATAACTTTAGGCAGTCCATGTAAGCGAACTATGTTGTCTAGGAAAACGTGAGCTGTAGTGAAAGCTGTAGGGAGACCTTTTAGGGGAATGTAATGAGCCAGTCTTGTTAAATGGTCAATGACAACTAAAATAGTATTGTAATGGTGGGATTCAGGTAACTCGACAATAAAGTCCATTGATATGGTACTCCAGGGTTTGTCAGGAATAGGCAGAGGAGATAAAAGACCTGATGGTCTTTTGTGAGCCAACTTGTTTCTGGCACAGGTATCACAATGTTTTACATAATTTGTAATATAGGTATCCATGAGTGGCCACCAATAATTTCTCCTGGTTAGGTCTATAGTTTTAGAAATACCTGGATGACCCGCTAGTGTCCCATCATGGGTTTGTTTGAGAATAGAAGATCTAATTTGTTTGGGGATATATAGTTTAGAATTATGATAAAAAAGACCAGTATTGGAATCTTTTTGACAGTCTATTCCATGTGGTGGGTCATGTTTTAATTCTTTTAATATCTCCTCTTCTAAAGGTGTTAGTAAACCTATAATTTTTTCTTTTGGAATGATTTGGTTAATTTGATTATGAGTGTCTTGTTTATGTAGTCTAGAGAGAGCATCGGCTTTGGTATTCAAGTGTCCCGGTCTGTAGGTTAAAAGAAAATTGAAACGATCAAAGAATATAGACCATCTTGCTTGTCTTGCAGACAAGGTCTTACTTGTTTTTAGAAATTCAAGATTTTTATGGTCGGTATAAATCTTAAAAGGTAATTTAGAACCTTCTAATAAATGTCTCCAGTGATCTAGGGCACGTTTTATAGCTAGAAGTTCTTTATCTCCTATGCTATAGTTTTTCTCAGCGCTAGTTAACATTTTTGAATAGAAAGCAATAGGATGAATCTCAGTCTTGTTCTTATCTTGTTGTGATAAAACTGCACCGATACCTGAGTCGGATGCATCTACTTCAAGGATAAATTCTAAATCAAAATCTGGCATAGCTAGAATGGGTGCTGTAGTAAAATATTCTTTCAATTTATTAAAGGCAATATTAGCGGATTCTGTCCACTTAAATCTTTGTTTTTCACTAGTAAGTGTTGTTAATGGTTTAACGATAGAAGAGAAATTTTTTATAAACTTCCTATAAAAATTCGCAAAACCAATGAATCGTTGTACAGATTTTGTGGAAGTAGGAGTAGGCCAATTTAGAATTGCTGATACCTTCTCCGGATCCATTTGTATTTTGTTGGGACTAATGATATAACCCAAGAATTTTATTTCTGTGACATGAAAGGAACATTTTTCTAGTTTAGCATATAGTTTGTGTTCTTTTAAACGAGTTAATACCCAGCGTACATGTTTTTCATGTTCTTGTGGTGTTCTAGAATAAATTAAGATGTCGTCAAGGTATATTATGACACAAACGTCTATCAGGTCACGAAAGATCTCATTTATAAAAAACTGAAAAGTTGCCGGAGCATTACTCAGACCGAAAGGCATTACATTATATTGGAAAAGGCCATATCTGGTCCTGAATGCCGTTTTCCATTCGTGACCTTCTTTGATTCTAATCAAATTATAAGCTCCCTTTAAATCTAATTTGGTGTAAATAGTTGCACCAGTTAGACGTTCCAAAAGTTCAGGTATTAAAGGTAAAGGGTATCTGTTTTTTATTGTGATGTTATTTAATGCTCTATAATCAATAATAGGTCTTATGGTACCATCCTTGTTTCTTACTAGAAACATTCCTGCAGCTGCAGGGGATGTGGAGTGTGAAATAAATCCCTTACGTAAATTTTCGTCTAGGTAATTTCTTATATACTGTAGTTCCTCTTGAGAGAGAGGATAGATCTTACCATGAGGGATTTTGGAACCAGGTATTATATCGATAGGACAGTCAAATTCCCTATGGGGTGGAAGGTTTTCTGCCTCTTTTAAATTAAATATTTCTGCCAAATCCTGATAACACGAGGGTAAACCAATATCAAGTGACGCTATGGTTTGATGTGGGTAACAAGTGTTTAAACAAAAAGCAGAATCTAATGTTACCTTATTTGAAACCCAATTTATGTGTGGGTTGTGTTTCTTCAACCAAGGATAGCCTAGGATGAGAGTATGCTGATGTATGGATATGAGATCAAAAGATAAATATTCAGTATGTCCCTGCAATGATGTTACAAGCAGGGGAACAGTATGATGTGTAATAGGTCCTTGTTCTATTAATGAACCATCTATCAACTTAATAGACACAGGATTTTGTTTACAAATAATAGGTATACGATTTTTATTTACATAAGTGGAATCAATGTAATTTCCGGATGCTCCTGAATCAATTAATGCCTTGGTTTGGATATTTTTCTGGTCCCACTGTAAAGAAATGGACAAAGTCATATGTGTATCATTAGCTATGCTGTAAATAAAGTCACTGGTTATTGTCTTACCATTCTTTTGTTTTTTCAACAAAGGACAAGTAGATACTACATGTTCTTTTTGAGCACAGTATAAACAGAGATTTTCCAACCTCCTTCTAATTTTTTCCTCTGGTGGCAGAGGTCCTCTAAGAACACCAATCTCCATAGGGGTAGCACTGCCATGAGCTCTGTCATGACTTGTTGTGACTTGGTAAGTGTTACGGTTACCCTTAGTCTCGCTGAGAGATGGACCGCTTAGTAGCCTGGATTCCTATTGCTGAAGAGGGGAGAAACTGCTTTCCATAGTATTCTATATGAGTCTCGCAAATGTAGAATAATCCCCCTTAGCTGTAGTACAGCTAGGATACCCTTCTGCCCACAAAAACGAGTCAACGCTGCGATTGAGAGACAACCAAGAACTGAGGACTGGGATGCCCAGCCTGCTTTTTATTTAGGTTACATGCACACAGGGCACTCCCAGGGGGGGAAGCATAAAATCCCCCATCACACATTTAGACAAAGCCCTTGGACAGGCCACCGCAGATAACAAGTACACACAAGAAAACAATTGAGTCCTTCTTATCACCTAGCAGTGAATGCTTATCACAAACTTAATTACAGTACACAATATGCTAGGAAACCTGCCTCAGAAAATAGTTTTCTCAAAACTGAACAGAGTTAACCCTTTATGAAATGATACTTGTTACAGTTTTCTTGGAGCCCTTCTTAGGCGCTGGCTTGGCTGGTTCAGGCATTGCTGCTGGGAAATAAGTTTCTTCACAACAAAATAACTAATGCTTCTGTAACAGTAAGGTTTTCTGGATGGGGTATCATAAGAGGCCCTCTCTGCCCTCCTTTCTCTCAAACGACGATCTAAAGATGTACTTAATTTAATAAGACCCTCAAGGGTATCTGAGATCTCAAGACGGGAAAGTTCATCTTTGAGTGTTTCAGATAAACCTAAACGATATTGATTCTTCAAACTGATTTCATTCCACTGAGAGTCCTCTGCCCACATCTGAAACTCAGTGGTATAATCTTCCACATTTCTCTTACCCTGTTTTAAAGACCTCAATCTCGTTTCAGCATTTATTTGAGAATTTGAGTCTTGATATAGACTTGTTAAAGCAGAAAAAAAATCTTGTAATGAATCCAGGATAGGGTTATTGTTTTCAAAAAACCTATTAGCCCAAGTCCTGGGTTCACCTTGTAGGAAAGATATTGTGGTACATACTTTAATCCGCTCAGTATGATAAGTCTTAGGTCTAAGAGAAAATAATAAATTACAGGCGTTCTTAAATTCCCTGAACTCAGAACGTTTCCCTGAAAAAGGTTGTGGATAATTAATATGAGGCTCAGGTGGATCATGAGGCTTTTGTGTAACAAAATCTTTAACTATAGTTTTAAGTGCAGCATTTTCAGTCTGTAGTTCAGTCACAGCTCTTGCTAAATAATCAAGTTTAAGATAGACATTATTAAACTCCTTTTTTATTTCATTAGGATCCATAATGATAATTATTTCAAAATACGGTTTTGGGCCTGATTATTATGTGGTATTCTGAGCTTTGTATTTCAGTAAACAAGCATTTGCACATTTGTTATAAAGGTTAGCCCTAAAATTAGAGCTTGTTGCTCTTTTTTGTAGTAATCAGAAAACAACTTCTATGTAGCCTGATTAAACAATATGAGACATTTAATATATGATGAATTTATATATTAACTACTGACTTAGGTGTTAATAAACATAAGGATTTATTAATATAATATATATCTTATGTTCGATATATATATATATGTAAACGGAGGCCACAGATGATAAAGAAATACTGACACGCTCAGAATCAGAAATGGTAGAAACAATTGATCCTTTTTACTTCACGCAATCACACACAGCCTAAAATATTTACAAGTTCAAACATTCCACAGACACACAATGTTTGTTTATATTGATTGTTGCAGGTAATAGGATATGCCCAATAATTCAGAATGGTGACAAAAAACAAACAGGTATGATGTTTAAAGGCTTTAGCTTTGTTCGTGTACGTTACCACCTTGAGGACCGTGGTTATTCTGTTACCGCATTGGAGGATCCGTGTCTGGGACAGGCAGCGTGTGTGAATGCGGCTTACTTCCGGGTAGCGGTGAAAAAGTAGATCCGGCCGTTGAATGATCCAGACTCGGTAATGACAAAGTAACGATAAGATCGTAAGAGATTCAAGATGAAGCAAAAGTAAACATAGTAAACCACTTTGCACAGGATACAAGCAATAGGAGACCTGAAATAAGGAAAGCTACAACAGAGTAGCTATGACTTCAATAATCAGGCAGTAAATGAGTGTTACAGGTAGTCCTTAAATAGGGTGGAGACCAAATAGGAGGGGTTAGAGTTAAAGGTATACCACACACAGGGGAGGAAAAACACCAGAAATCAGTGAATAGTGTTAGAAATGTACAGGTACTCTCTTCACATACCATAAATGAGTTACACAGGGTGGGAGAAACACCAGAATTCAGTGAATAGTTTAGCAAATGTACAGGGGCTCTATTTACATACCATAAGAGAGTTACACAGGGGGGGGGGGACACCAGAAATCAGTGAATAGTTTTATTGATGTACAGGGACTCTAATCACATACCATAAGAGAGTTACACAGGGGAGGAAAAACACCAGAAATCAGTGAATAGTGTTACAAATGTACAGGGATTCTATTCACATACCATAAACTAGTTACACAGGGTGGGAGAAACACCAGAAATCAGTGAATAGTATAGCAAATGTACAGGGACTCTATTCACATACCATTAGAGAGTTACACAGTGGGGGGCAAACACCAGAAATCAGTGAATAGTTTTATTGATGTACAGGGACTCTATTCACATACCATAAGAGAGTTACACAGGGGGAAAAAAACCCAGAAATCAGTGAATAGCATAGCAAATGTATAGGGACTCTATTCACATACCTTAAGAGAGTTACACAGGAGAGGAGAAGAGAAACACCAGAAATTAGTGAATAGTGTAGCAGATGTATAGGGACTCTAATCACATACCATAAGAGAGTTACACAGGGGAGGAAAAACACCAGAAATCAGTGAATAGTGTTACAAATGTACAGGTACTCTCTTCACATACCATAAATGAGTTACACAGGGTGGGAGAAACACCAGAATTCAGTGAATAGTTTAGCAAATGTACAGGGGCTCTATTTACATACCATAAGAGAGTTACACAGGGGGGGGGGGGAACACCAGAAATCAGTGAATAGTGTTGACAATATACAGGAACTTTATTCACATACCATAAGAGAGTTACACAGGAAAAGTAAACACCAGAAATCAGTGAATAGTGTAGCAGATGTACAGGGACGCTATTCACATACCACACAAGAGTTACACAGGGGAGGAAAAACACCAGAAATCAGCGAATAGTGTAGCAGATGTATAGGGACTCTATTCACATACCATAAATGAGTTACACAGGGTGGGAGCAACACCAGAAATCAGTGAATAGTATAGCAAATATACAGGGACTTTATTCACATACAATAAGAGAGTTACACGGGGGGGAGAAACACCAGAAATCAGTGAATAGTGTAGCAGATGTATAGGGACTCTATTCACATACCATAAATGAGTTACACAGGGTGGGAGCAACACCAGAAATCAGTGAATAGTATAGCAAATGTACAGGGACTTTATTCACATACAATAAGAGAGTTACACAGGGGGGGGGAGAGAAACACCAGAAATCAGTGAATAGTGTAGCAGATGTATAGGGACTCTATTCACATACCATAAATGAGTTACACAGGGTGGGAGCAACACCAGAAATCAGTGAATAATATAGCAAATGTACAGGGACTTTATTCACATACAATAAGAGAGTTACACAGGGGGGGGGAGAAACACCAGAAATAAGTGAATTGTGTAGCAGATGTACAGGGACTCTATTCACATACCATAAGAGAGTTACACAGGAAAGGAGAAACACCAGACAGCAGTGAATAGTTTTACAGATGTATAGGGACTCTATTCACATACCATAAGAGAATTACACAGGAGAGAACACCAGAAATCAGTGAATAGTATGGCAGATGGTAAAGGACTCTTCACATACAAAATGCTCACTTCAGAAGTGTGAACATATACTATTAGATTTAGAGTTTTGCGTCCAAAGGGGTGCGTTAGCTACGCGTGCTTTTTTCTGGCCGCACCTTTTAAATACCGCTGGTATTTAGCGTTCACAGAAGGGCTGCGTTAGGCTCCAAAAAAGGAGCGTATAGCATATTTACCGCAACTGCAACTCTCGATACCAGCGGTGCTTACGGACGCGGCCAGCTTCAAAAACGTGCTCGTGCACAATTCCCCCATAGGAAACAATGGGGCAGTTTGAGCTGAAAAAAAAACTAACACCTGCAAAATAGCAGCGTTCAGCTCCTAACGTAGCCCCATTGTTTCCTATGGGGAAACACTTCCTATGTCTGCACCCTAACAAGTACCCCGAGTCTAAACACCCCTAACCTTACACTTATTAACCCCTATTCTGCCGCCGCCGCTATCACTGACCCCTGCATTTTATTATTAACCCCTAATCTGCCGCTCCGTACACCGCCGACCCCTATATTATATTTATTAACCCCTAATCTGCCCCCCCACAACGTCGCCGCCAGCTACCTACAATAATTAACCCCTAATCTGCCGACCGCATTTCACCGCTACTATAATAAAGTTATTAACCCCTAATCCGCCTCACTCCCGCCTCAATAACCCTATAAGAAATAGTATTAACCCCTAATCTGCCCTCCCTAACATCGCCGACACCTAACTTCAATTATTAACCCCTAATCTTCCGACCGGAGCTCGCCACTACTATAATAAATGTATTAACCCCTAAAGCTAAGTCTAAACCTAACACTAACACCCCCCCCTAAATTAAATATAATTTAAATCTAACAAAATAAATTAACTCTTATTAAATAAATTATTCCTATTTAAAGCTAAATACTTACCTGTAAAATAAACCCTAATATAGCTACAATATAAATTATAATTATATTGTAGCTATTTTAGTCTGTGAGCTGTAAATGTAAACCTCTGAATGTATATATTAAAAATGGTCTTCTTTTAGTATGTTATCTGAACTCATAACATCTTTCATAACATTTAGATCAGGGATAGTCTACTGGTGGACCAAGAGCCACATGAGGCCCTCTGCGCTGAGTTTTTGTGACCTCCGGGATAAAAAGCAGAACTAAGAATGTATGCCATAGTTTGTTTGTTTTTTGGCCCCAGGAACTAAAAATATGTGATTTGGGTTAGTCCAACTCAAAAGAGCCATGTTAAGGAGAGAACAGACCCTTCAACCTGACTTATATCTTGCCCTGTGGCACTGGAGACTTTGTGGAAATATGTTATTGTGTGTATGATAGCTATAAATTTATATGTAGCCTCCATGTGCTAAGAAGATGACTATTAATGATTTAAATAATTACTTTAAGCAAGCTCACATTTGGAGACAAATTACATTGAAATATGTATGAAGACTGTAGCTCTTTATTTTTTATTTTTTTTGTACAGTTGAATAAAGATTGTAAACCCTCTCAGTATTCTTTAGTTCTGATTATTAAGGCATTCCCTGACTACTTCTGCCAATGATACCTGCATATGGTGTAGAGCATTCCATTTATTACCTCTTAGGCATTTTTTCACAATATAATTTATTCCTCTGGGTCCATTTTCTGGTTATCCCCTAGAAAGTTTGTACCATAGACAAGCAGACAGTTTTAAGAATATGCCAGTAGTAAATGAAAGGACTAAATGAAAAATATAGTTTGTTGAATAGACAAGAGGTAGTGAAAAGGAACACGAGGATTTGGAACATTTTGCAAAACGGGAAACAGTAAAATACATAAAACACATTATTACAAGAGTATTTGCCTAGTGTCTTGTCCTATGTTCAATTCTTGTATAATTCTTAGCTTAAAATTGCCTCACTTACAAAATGTTCACTTCAGAGATGTGAACGTATTCTATTGTGAAATTGCATACTGCCCAGGAAATGCACCCCAAGTGCAATGCACAACCCAAGCTAGTGTTAAATATATGGGCAGGGTAGTCAGCTGGGCCCACTAAGTTTGACTCAGGTCAGGGTGAGATAAGTTAAAATAAACAGTAAAATTTGGAGGAGGTTGAAGCTGTGCCATACGACAGCTATAAATATAAGACTAATAGCAATTATTGATAAGGATTGAACATCACATAGCAATTGACAAGACATTAGAAATAAGACACTGGAAATAACATCACAATAAATACAGGACTTTAACAGCCTATAATCTTATGCTCAATTTACATACATATTAAAAGAGAGAGTTACACAGGAGAGGAAAAACACCAGAAAGCAGTGAATAGTGTTACAGGTGTAACGGGACTCTATTCACATACCATAAGAGAGTTACACATGGGAGGAGAAACACCAGAAAGCAGTGAATAGTATAGCAGGTGTATAGGGACTCTATTCACATGCCATAAGAGAGTTACATAGGGGAGGAAAAGCACCAGAAAGCAGTGAATAGTGTAGCAGATGTATAGGGACTCTAATCACATACCATAAGAGAGTTACACAGGGGAGGAAAAACACCAGAAATCAGTGAATAGTGTTACAAATGTACAGGGATTCTATTCACATACCATAAACTAGTTACACAGGGTGGGAGAAACACCAGAAATCAGTGAATAGTATAGCAAATGTACAGGGACTCTATTCACATACCATAAGAGAGTTACACAGTGGGGGGCAAACACCAGAAATCAGTGAATAGTTTTATTGATGTACAGGGACTCTATTCACATACCATAAGAGAGTTACACAGGGGGAAAAAAACCCAGAAATCAGTGAATAGCATAGCAAATGTATAGGGACTCTATTCACATACCTTAAGAGAGTTACACAGGAGAGGAGAAGAGAAACACCAGAAATTAGTGAATAGTGTAGCAGATGTATAGGGACTCTAATCACATACCATAAGAGAGTTACACAGGGGAGGAAAAACACCAGAAATCAGTGAATAGTGTTACAAATGTACAGGTACTCTCTTCACATACCATAAATGAGTTACACAGGGTGGGAGAAACACCAGAATTCAGTGAATAGTTTAGCAAATGTACATGGGCTCTATTTACATACCATAAGAGAGTTACACAGTGGGGGGGGGGGAGAAACACCAGAAATCAGTGAATAGTGTTGACAATATACAGGGACTTTATTCACATACCATAAGAGAGTTACACAGGAAAAGAGAACACCAGAAATCAGTGAATAGTGTAGCAGATGTACAGGGACGCTATTCACATACCATACGAGAGTTACACAGGGGAGGAAAAACACCAGAAATCAGCTAATAGTGTAGCAGATGTATAGGGACTCTATTCACATACCATAAATGAGTTACACAGGGTGGGAGCAACACCAGAAATCAGTGATTAGTATAGCAAATATACAGGGACTTTATTCACATACAATAAGAGAGTTACACGGGGGGGGAGAAACACCAGAAATCAGTGAATAGTGTAGCAGATGTATAGGGACTCTATTCACATACCATAAATGAGTTACACAGGGTGGGAGCAACACCAGAAATCAGTGAATAATATAGCAAATGTACAGGGACTTTATTCACATACAATAAGAGAGTTACACAGGGGGGGGGGGGGGGAGAAACACCAGAAATCAGTGACTAGTGTAGCAGATGTATAGGGACTCTATTCACATACCATAAATGAGTTACACAGGGTGGGAGCAACACCAGAAATCAGTGAATTGTATAGCAAATGTTCAGGGACTTTATTCACATACAATAAGAGAGTTACACAGGGGGGGGGAGAGAAACACCAGAAATCAGTGAATAGTGTAGCAGATGTACAGGGACTCTATTCACATACCATAAGAGAGTTACACAGGAGAGGAGAAACACCAGACAGCAGTGAATAGTTTTACAGATGTATAGGGACTCTATTCACATACCATAAGAGAGTTACACAGGAGAGAACACCAGAAATCAGTGAATAGTATGGCAGATGGTAAAGGACTCTTCACATACAAAATGCTCACTTCAGAAGTGTGAACATGTGCTATTATGAAATTGTACACTACAATACTTTGGCCACACAATTTTTAAATACTGCATAGCTATAATCAGAATTATCTCTGATACATTTTTGCTTTCCCTTGTCAAATGTGTTCATTTTCTTCTTTGCAGTCATGAAACTTCATAACCAGTAATTTGGTGGAAGAAAGCACTGAATATTATTATATCTCAGCTATGTCCAGAATCTGTAAAATAAATGACTACTAGATATTAAAGGGACACTGAACCCAATTTTTTTCTTTTGTGATTCAGATAGAGCATGCAATTTTATGCAACTTTTTAATTTACTTCTATTATCAATTTTTCTTCGTTCTCTTGCTATCTTTATTTGAAAAAGAAGGCATCTAAGCTTTTTTATTAGTTGAGGACTCTGGACAGCACTTTTTTTATTGGTGGATGAATTTATCCACCAATCAGCAAGAACAACCCAGGTTGTTCACCAAAAATGGGCCTGCATCTAAACTTGCATTCTTGCATTTTAAATAAAAATACCAAGAGAATGAAGAACATTTGATAATAGGAGTAAATTAGAAAGTTTCTTAAAATGTCATGCTCTATCTGAATCATAAAAGAAAAAAATTGGGTTGAGTGTCCCTTTAAAGCAATTTTAGTAATGATGATTTTACAAATCTCATACCTTTACATTTAAGAATGTATCCTGTAAGCCCATAAAGCTCAATAGGTCTAAATATTATTACTGGAGTAACTGTTTTAAGATATTTTACACTGAATATAACAAACAAAAAAACCATCTACCTCTTGGGAAACAGAACAGAATATTTGAATTAAATGTATCTCTTAAAAGTAGGATATAGTTTTATGAACAAAACAAGTGCTATGCACCTCATATTTAAAGGGACATTAAACACTAACGGCTAGATTTAGAGTTTTGCGGCCAAAGGGGTGCGTTAGCTACCCATGCTTTTTTTCTGGCCGCACCTTTTAAATACCTCTGGTATTTAGAGTTCACAGAAGGGCTGCGTTAGGCTCCAAAAAAGGAGCGTATAGCATATTTACCGCAACTGCAACTCTCGATACCAGCGGTGCTTACGGACGCGGCCAGCTTTAAAAACGTGCTCGTGCACGATTCCCCCACAGGAAACAATGGGGCAGTTTGAGCTGAAAAAAAAACTAACACCTGCAAAAAAGCAGTGTTCAGCTCCTAACGCAGCCCCATTGTTTCCTATGGGGAAACACTTCCTATGTCTGCACCTAACACCCTAACATGTACCCCGAGTCTAAACACCCCTAACCTTACACTTATTAACCCCTATTCTGCCGCCGCTGCTATCGCTGACCCCTGCATTTTATTATTAACCCCTAATCTGCCGCTCCGTACACCGCCGCCACCTACATTATCCCTATGTACCCCTAATCTGCTGCCCCTAACACCGCCGACCCCTATATTATATTTATTAACCCCTAATCTGCCCCCCACAACGTCGCCGCCAGCTACCTACAATAATTAACCCCTAATCTGCCGACCGCATCTCACCGCTACTATAATAAAGTTATTAACCCCTAATCCGCCTCACTCCCGCCTCAATAACCTTATAAGAAATAGTATTAACCCCTAATCTGCCCTCCCTAACATCGCTGACACCTAACTTCAATTATTAACCCCTAATCTGCCGACCGGAGCTCGCCGCTACTATAATAAATGTATTAACCCCTAAAGTCTAAACCTAACACTAACACCCCCCTAAGTTAAATATAATTTAAATCTAACTAAATAAATTAACTCTTATTAAATAAATTATTCCTATTTAAAGCTAAATACTTACCTGTAAAATAAACCCTAATATAGCTACAATATAAATTATAATTATATTGTAGCTATTTTAGGATTAATATTTATTTTACAGGCAACTTTGTATTTATTTTAACCAGGTACAATAGCTATTAAATAGTTAAGAACTATTTAATAGCTAAAATAGTTAAAATAATAACAAAATTACCTGTAAAATAAATCCTAACCTAAGTTACAATTAAACCTAACACTACACTATCATTAAATAAATTAAATACAATACCTACAAATAACTACAATTAAATAAACTAACTAAAGTACAAAAAATAAAAAAGAACTAAGTTACAAAAAATAAAAAAATATTTACAAACATTAGAAAAATATTACAACAATTTTAAACTAATTACACCTACTCTAAGCCCCCTAATAAAATAACAAAGACCCCCAAAATAAAAAAATGCCCTACCCTATTCTAAATTAAAAAAGTTCAAAGCACTTTTACCTTACCAGCCCTGAAAAGGGCCATTTGCAGGGCATGCCCCAAATAATTCAGCTCTTTTGCCTGTAAAAAAAAACATACAATACCCCCCCCAACATTACAACCCACCACCCACATACCCCTAATCTAACTCAAAACCCCCTTAAATAAACCTAACACTAAGCACCTGAAGATCTTCCTACCTTATCTTCACCATGCCAGGTTCACTGATCCGTCCTCCGAAGTCTTGATCCAGGCCTCCGAAATCATCATCCAAGCCCAAGCGGGGGCTGGCGATCCATAATCCGTCTGAAGTCTTCTATCAAGCGGCAGCTGAAGAGGTCCAGAAGAGGCTCCAAAGTCTTCATCCTATCCGGGAAGACGAGGATATCTGGACCGGCAACCATCTTGATCCAAGCGGCATCTTCTATCTTCATCCGATGACGAACGGCTCCATCTTGAAGACCTCCAGCGCGGATCCATCTTCTTCTTCCGACGTCCAACTGAAGAATGAAGGTTCCTTTAAGGGACGTCATCCAAGATGGCGTCCCTCGAATTCCGATTGGCTGATAGGATTCTATCAGCCAATCGGAATTAAGGTAGGAAAATTCTGATTGGCTGATGGAATCAGCCAATCAGATTAAAGTTCAATCCGATTGGCTGATCCGATCAGCCAATCAGATTGAGCTCGCATTCTATTGGCTGTTACGATCAGCCAATAGAATGCGAGCTCAATCTGATTGGCTGTGGGGCTTATGTTTTATACAGGGATTTATGTATAAACTTAAAATTTGGCAGTTGGTTTTCTTTGCTGGCTTAGCTAGAACAGGCCAACTGACAGACTGCTTGCGCATTTGTGTAAATTTAGCTCCAGTGTTGTAGGCAGAGGGAAACGCGCACCTTTTACTTGCTGCGTAGTTTCCTCTCTCTGCCGGTCATGTGACTTCTATCTGCTGTCGGATATTCACGGAGCAGAGCGGTGTAATTGAATTCCAGTGTCTATCTACTACACAATCGTTTTAGAGACTTCTGGCAGCCAAATTGGGTATAAGTGTTAGGATAAGACACCTCAGCCTGTCTGAGGTGTAGGGGGCCTGATTTGTTTATTATTTTAAAGAATTTTTGCATAACATTAAGCGGCTGTGGTATTAAAAATTCTTAAAGTGACAGTGTATTTTAAAAAAATTACAATTTGGGGAATTTTTTACTTAGTATTATGGACATCTTTTGACAAATGCTTGTAATGCCTAGAGGCACAAATTGTTTTGCCTATGCAATTCTGTGCTGCATGCTTAGCTAGAACACTTCAATTTAAAGATATTTGTTGCCTGATGAGCCCAATGTTTCTCAGGAGGATGCTGTTTAGGCAATGCCACAGCTTTCTCCTCAAATTTCCCAAGCCTCTATGGCATCACATACAGTGCCCTGAAGTTCCTCTTAGCCTCCCGGAGGAGTTTATTTGCCTGCAGATTTTGCTGCACAGGTATTTTCTGTGGTATCTGCATCATTATCTGTTTTTCCTGGGAAAACGCAAGAGGAAAATTAGATACTCAGATAGTAAGGTTGCTGTTCCACCTTCTGCTTCGCCGGTTGCACTCCCTCATAAGTCTGATGAGGAGGATACGTCGGTAGCCTCTGAGGGTGAAATCTCAGATTCGGACAGTATAATTCCTTCATCTGATACTGAAGAAGTAAACTTCAGATTTAAGCTTGAACACCTTGGTGTACTGTTAAAGGAGGTATTGGCTACTTTGGATGAGTCTGATACTTCTGTCGTTGTCAACCCTAAGAAGTCTAGTAAATTTAATAAATACTATGATGTTCCTTCCTCTGTGGAAGTTTTTCCTGTCCCAGGCCATGTGACAGAGATTATTTCACAGGAATGGGAGAAGCCAGGGATTCCTTTCTCCCAGTCTCACGTATTTAAAAAGATGTTTCCTGTTGCTGACTCCATTAAAGATTCTTGGTGCACAGTGCCTAAAGTAGAAGGGGCTATTTCTACTCTGGCTAAGAGAACTACGATTCCTATAGAGGATAGCTGCTCCTTTAAGGATCCCATGGACAAAAAGCTAGAAGCTTATTGGAAGAAGATGTATGTTCATCAAGGTCTTCAATTGCAGCCTGGAGTTTGTATTGCCACAGTAGCAAGTGCGTATCTTATTGGTGCGACGCCTTGTCTGAATCAATTTTAGTAGAGACTCTGTTGGAGGAGATACAAGATAGGATTAAGGCTCTCAAATTAGCAAATTCCTTTACTTCTGATGCTAACATGCAAGTTATTAGACTGAGAGTTGGTCAGCTTATGTTACCTCTAAGTCCAAGCTTCTGGTGCTTCCTTACAAGGGTAAGACCTTGTGCGGACCTGGTCAAGACAAGAAGAACAGACTCAAAGGACGTCAAAGTAATTTTTGTTCCTTTTGTAACTTCAAAAGTCTTCCTCTCCCTCTTCCAAGCAGGAGCAGTCCAAGTCTTCTTGGAAGCCCAATTATTCTTGGAATAAGGGGAAGCAATCAAAAAAACCCTCAGCTGAGTCAAAGTCAGCATGAAGGGTAAGCCCCCAGTCCGGGATCGAATCAAGTGGGGGGCATACTTTACCTGTTTTGTCAAATGTGGAGACGAGATGTCCCAGATCCTTACAAAATTCAAAACTTTCCCTCAGAGGGGCAGATTCCACCTGTCAAGATTATCTGCAGACCAGGTAAAAAGAGAGCCACTCTTGAACTGCATTCAGGACCTTTCCTCCCTGGGAGTGATTGTTCCAGTAAGGGAAGAGGGTCTAGGATTCTATTCAAATCTGTTTGTGATGTCCAAAAACAGAGGGAACTTTTCTACCCATTTTAGACCTAAGGTGCCTCAACAAGTTTTTCAGGGCACCGTCCTTCAAAATGGAAACCATTTGTTCCATTCTTCCTTTGGTCCAAGAGGGTCAGTTCATGACAACCATAGACCTGAAGGACGTGTATCTTCATGCTCCCATTCACAGGGATCATTACAAATTCCTGAGATTCGCCTTTCTAGACAAACGCTTTCAGTTTGTGGCTCTTCCGTTTGGCCTTGCCACAGCTTCCAGTATTTTCTCAAAGGTTCTGGGGGCTCTCTTGGCAGTGATCAGGTCTCTGGGAATTGCAGTGGCGCCCTACCTGGACGACATATTGTTTCAGGCGCCATCTTTTGAACAAGAAAACTCTCATACAGAGATCTTGTTCTCTTTACTATGTTCCCACGGTTGGAAAGTGAATCTGGAAAATAGTTCCCTTGTTCCAGCTACAAGGGTGGTTTTCTTAGGAACCATAATAGATTCCCTATCTATGAAATTTTTTCTGACGGAGATCAGAAAATCCAGAATTCTCTCCTCTTGCCTCTCTCTACAGTCTACTGTTCGGCCATCAGTGGCTCAATGTATGGAGGTAATTGGTCTGATGCTCGCTTCCATGGACATCTTTCCCTTTGCTCGATTCTATTTGAGAACTCTGCAATTATGCATGCTCAGACAATGGAATGAAGACCATTCAGATCTGTCTCAGAGGATAGATCTAGACTAGTCGACAAAAGACTCTCTCCCGTGGTGGCTTTCTCAGGACCATCTGTTTCAGGGCACATGTTTCCGGAGATCTTCCTGGGTGATTGTGACCATGGACGCCAGCCTGCTAGACTGGGGAGAAGTCTGGGACTCGTTAAAGGCACAGGGACTATGGACTCGGGAGGAGTCTTATCTCCCCATAAACATCTTGGAAATGAGAGCAATTTATAATGCTCTGATGGCTTGGCGTCAATTGTCCTTAGCCCGGATTATTAGTTTTCAGTCGGACAACATCACCTCAGTGACTTACATCAACCACCAGGGAGGAACTCGGAGTTCCTTAGCCATGAAGGAGGTGGCATGGATTATTTAGTGGGCGGAAGCTCACAATTATTGTCTATCTGCCATCCACATTCCTGGAATGGACAACTGGAAAGCGGATTTCCTGAGCAGACAGAGATTTCATCCCGGGGAGTGGGCTCATCATCCGGAGGTGTTCTCCAGGTTAACACTCAAATGGGGGGTGCCGGAGTTGGATCTGATGGCGTCTCAGCAGAACACTAAGCTTCCAAGGTATGGTTCAAGGTCAAGAGATCCTCAGGCCACTCTGATAGATGCTATGGCGGTTCCTATGGACAGCATACCTGTTTTCTCCGTTTGCACTCCTTCCACAAGTTATTGCTTGTATCAAACCGGAGAGAGCATCGGTAATTCTAATAGCTCCTGCATGGCCTCGCAGGATCTGGTATGCAGACCTAGTGAAGATGTCATCTCGACCACCTTGGAGGTTGCCTCTGAGGAAGGACCTTCTAACTCAGGGTCCATTCCTCCATCCAAATCTCGTTTCTCTGAAGCTGACTGCTTGGAGATTGAACGCTTTGTTCTGTCTAAGCGTGGATTTTCTAAGTCGGTCATTGAGACCATGATCCAGGCTCGCAAGCCTGTTACTCGAAAAATGTACCATAAAGTATGGCGTAAGTACCTATATTGGTGTGAATCTAAGGGATACTCTTGGAGTAGGATCAGGATTCTTAGAATTTTGTCTTTTCTCCAGGAAGGTCTGGAGAAAGGGTTGTCAGTCAGTTCTAAGAAAGGTCAGATTTCTGCATTATCTATTTTGTTACACAAGCATCTGGCGGATGTGCCAGATGCTCAATCTTTTTGTCAGGCCCTGGTCAGAATCAGGCCTGTGTTTAAACCTGTTGCTACTCCTTGGAGCCTTAATCTTGTTCTTAAAGTTTTGCAGCAGGCTCCTGTTTAGCCAATGCATTCCTTAGATATTAAGTTGCTATCTTGGAAGGTTTCGTTTCTTATTGCTATCTCATCTGCTCGGAGAGTATCAGAACTCTCGGCTTAGCAGTGTGATTTGCCTTACCTTATCTTTCATGCGGATAGGGCGGTTCTTGGTGCTAAATTGGGGTTTCTTCCTAAAGTGGTTTTGGATAGAAATATTAGTCAGGAAATAGTTGTTCTTTCTCTTTGTCCTAATCCTTCTTCTCATAAAGAACGTCTGTTCTAAAATTCTACCTACAGACAACTAAGGATTTTCTCCAGTCTTCTGCCCTGTTTGTTTCTCAGGAAAGCATAAGGGTCAAAAGGCTACTGCTACTTCTCTTTCCCTCTGGTTGAGAAGTATAATTTGTTTTGCTTATGAGACTGCTGGACAGCAGCCTCCTGAGAGAATTACAGCTCATTCCACTAGGGCTGTCTCCTCTTCTTGGGCTTTCAAAAATGAAGCTTCTGTGGAACAGATTTGCAAGGCTGCAACTTGGTCCTCTCTGCCTACTTTTTCCAAATTTTCCAAATTTGATACTTTTGCCTCGGTTGAGGCCTCTTTTGGGAGAAAGATTCTTCAAGCGGTGGTGCCTTCTGTTTACATCCTCCTGTCTTGTTCTCCCTCCCTGTTCATTCTGTGTCCTCTAGCTTGGGTATTGGTTCCCACTAGTAATTGAATGACATTGTGGATTCTCCATATCTTAGGAAAGAAAACAAAATTTATGCTTACCTGATAAATGTGTTTTTTTCCGGATATGGAGAGTCCACGACCCAAACCCTTTATTTATTACTAAACCTCAGGCACCTATACACCTTTGTGTTATTTCTTTTCCATTTCCCTTCGGATGAATGACTGGGGATTATGGGTATGGTTGTGACACTTCACAGCTTTGCTGTGGTGCTCTTTGCCTCCTCCTGCTGACCAGGAGTGATATTCCCACTAGTAATTGAATGACGTTGTGGACTCCATATATCCGGAAAGAAAGAAATTTTATCAGGTAAGCATACATTTTGTTTTTTTTTAAAGTTTCATGAGCTGTTTAAATATTGACAAAATTAGTGCAAAGTTTTAGTGTCTATAAAACAATGGGAGCTGCCATGTTTTAACTTAGGTTACCTTCTCTGCTGTGGCCAATTAGAGACAGTTATAAATAGGTCACTAGAGTGTGCAGCGAATGGCTGTGTGGAATATAACAGTGTTCTGCACTGAAAAGCTCACAATTTCAGAATGGAATTAGAGGAAAAGGGAACAAAATAAATAATTAAAGAATATTGCAGAGGGGTTTTTTATTTATAAAATATTCATTTTATATTACCATCTCAAAGTGTTTAATGTCCCTTTAAGCAGATGTGTGAGGATTATAGATGGATTAAGGAAAAATTTGATTATTATGTGGATTCTTTAAAGATACCCTTCCTAAACAATAATCGTAATGAGCACTATATTCGTAGCCTGTTTCATTTTTTTTATCCAGTAGTACCTGAATATAATGGCAACTTTGCTACTGCCAAAAAAAAAAATAGTTCACATTTAAAGCTGCACTCACCACAGAATATATTTTAAAAGTCCAAATGTATTTGCCCCGACACAATACTTGTAAAATAAGCATCATCTCAAGCCACATACTAATGATAGGTACACCTGTTGAGTGGTCATCGGTTGTTCATGGATTCTATAGATTTTTTATATGATTTTCTACATACTTTTCATTTGTATTTCAAGTTCTGAAATGTTGTTCCTTAATTGGATGTGGCAGTTTCTCCAGCCAATATTTTCCCTTTAAAGTAGAGTTCATGCTTCAAGTATCCTATGTAAGGAGAGTTTTAGTCAGTCAGTCAAATTGTACTATTTTCAGAAATCCTATCCAGTAGTTGGTTCTACCATTGTTTACTTAGGGTCTGTCTTACAAATACTCCCCACTAATCATATACAATATGGGTCGCTGAGTAAAAAGTATAAAAACACAATTGATTTAATTGAATTGTAACAAATGTTTGAGTTAGTATGTAGGCAAATGTGTATCATACTGAAGACTGCAATTCTTCCATTCAGCTATCTCAGAGTCATAGGCTGCCTGTATAAACATATACATTTAATGCCTCAATGTGTCCTTTTGGTCAACTAATTTAGCTTTTAACTACGTAGCTCTCTTTTTCTTTTCTGCCTTCTTTTTCATGAATGTGTGTGTGTGTCTTTAAAGAAATATGAAATCCAAAAAAATGAATTTGTGATTCAGAAAGAGCAAACAATTTAAAAAAAAGTTTACAAATTACTCCTATTATCAAATTTGACTAGATCCCATGGTATTCTTTGTTGAATTCATAGCTAGGTCGGTGTCCGGAGCACTATATTGCAGGAAATAGTCCTGCCATCTAGTGCTCTTGCAAGTGGATAACATTCTTGTAAAACTGCTGCCATATAGTGCTCCAGACACGTGCACGCTCCTGAGCTGATATCCCTGCTTTAAAAAAAAAATAAAATACAATGTATTATTTATAGATTAATGATGATAAAGAGTCCTAAAAGTCTTGCCAGTGGGTACCCCAGGTAGTTTGTCATACCCATTTGAAAACAATATTATTGCTCAGGATTACAGCATGAACTTTAACTGGTGTTGCCTTTCATCTGGTGCTTTAAATAAACACGTCTTGCAATTCCTGTTCTGTAGCAAGGCAATTTATGCTGACAATGCAACTCAAGTATATACTGTATATCTTCATATCCCCATCAAGATCATTTCAATTGTTATCAAAATGTTAACATTATACTTTCAATGCACTAATGCTAATTTTATTGAGCATTGGGACTTAGGGGCCGATTTACCAACAGTCGGACGGACATGATCCACTGTAGCACTGCTTGTGCAATGACGCCCCTGCAGATTCACGGCTGTGTCTATTAACCCGATCTATTAACCCGAGGGGGTGTCTATTAACCCGATCGTTTCCGATCAGGTTGATTGCTGTCCGTGCCTCAGAGGCGGCGGAGTAGTTAAGGAGCAGCAGTTCTTAAGACCCCTGCTTCTTAACTCCTGTTTCGAGCAGGGCATTTAACATTGCACAAGCAGTTATGGTGAACTGCTTGTGCAATGACGCCCCTGCAGATTCACGGCCAATGGGCCGCTAGCAGGGGGTGGTGAACTGCTTGTGCAATGACGCCCCTGCAGATTCACGGCCAATGGGCCGCTAGCAGGGGGTGTCTATTAACCCGATCGTTTCCGATCAGGTTGATTGCTGTCCGTGCCTCAGAGGCGGCAGACTAGTTAAGGAGCAGCAATCTTAAGACCCCTGCTTCTTAACTCCTGTTTCGAGCAAATCTGAAGGCTTGCGCGAAACAGGTGCATTAAGGGCCATTCTGCCCTTTATAAATCGGCCACTTAGAGTTTACATCACAAGTTGGAGGGTCTGTGATGTAAAGATTCTAATAAGTAATGTTTTGCTCCAAAACTTTAGAGATGTGTGTGCATGCTTCTTTAAGGGATTTTACTAAGGGCATTGGTGGTATAATGGGCAAGTGTTTATGATGAGCTATTGATTTAACTAATATTTATTAGTGTAAATGTGCTTCCTATTACTATTTTAACGTTAAACTGTTTGCGTATGTGCTTATGTTTTTGCTACTTAGGGGCTGAAGTGTCAGACGGTCCCTACACATCTGTTTCTGCGTGAGCCTTCAGGCTCGCCAAAATCAGCAGTTAAGAAGCAGCGATCTTAAGACCACTGCTCCTTAACTCATACGCCTCCTCTGAGGCTGCGGACATCAATCTGCCCGATTGTGTACGATCGGGTTGATTGACACTACCTTCTAGCGGCCGCAAATCTGCAGGGGGCGGCATTGCACAAACAGTTCACCAGAACTGCTTGTGCAATGTTAAATTCCAACAGCATATGTTGTCGGCATTCAGCAATGTCCGCCAGACATTGATAAATCGGCACCCTAATGTCATCCAATATGGCGGCGGTTAATATCAGTGCATTTTGCTCATGCATAAAACCATTGTTATGTTTGGAAAAATTTTGGGGTACTTGTTTATAATTTGAAAATTATTTTTCTGGGTTTTATCAAGTCCTTTTAGCTTTGGAATTAGATTAGAGAAAAATGTCAATGTAAAAGTGTCATTAAAGGGGTGGGGGCATCTGGGAAGCAGCAGCGGCACAGAGCTCCGCAACTTCTGCACAAAAACACAGACTTTTGCTGCTGCTTTGCCTCCCCCGTGACTCCTCTTCTTGCCAGGCTTGGGGCTATTAGTGCCTCCGGCTACAACTGACTGAATCTCCGCCACGCAGGACCCGACACCCGGTCCTAGCCCCCAGGAGGCACATAGCAAAGGCGCAAAAAAGCACCATTTTGGAAGCGGCTCCGGCGATCCTCGTCAAGGTTAGTGCCCCAGCTCTCACCACAGACCGGCCGCACCAAAACTACAAGCATTGCAGCTACTTATTGCTGCTCCGGATCACTCCAGGGCCACTGGCTCTCGACAGAGAGGGTGGACAAGACACCTGACCATAAGTGGGACTTTTCCCCTGCTACCTGCCTGGGGGACAACCATAACCTAAGTGTGAGTAAAAAAACAAGCCCTAAGGGTTCTGCAGAGTTGCTCACTATACACACAGCACAGAGCTCTGCCTTACATCAATTCAGCAAAGGGGTCAAAAGAACACTTCAGATTACACATTATACATCAGTGGCTGGTTTTGCTATCCAGTTTTGAGACCAGCATAGTAGCCTTTCTGGACTTTTTGTTTGGGAACAAGCATCAGTGCCTATATTGACAAATCAAACCAGATTTAATATATATATAATATTTTTTACACTCTCTTCACTGCTTTGTTTTTGTGGAAGTTTGCAGTGTACACGCGGGCTGATTGCTCACTTGCTATAACTTCCTGCAATCCCAATAAATCAATCACGCCACCTTGTGGCTTAGATTTGACGTCACACCTGCCTATATCAGATACATCTCAATTCTAATTCAAGATTGCGCTGGAGCCAGTTTGTTGGGTGTCCTGTGCGCCATTCTTTGGGAGACTAGACTTGTGGGCATAATATCTATACAGCCCCTTTGCACTATATTCTATGAAAGTTGATGAATATTTCCACACATTATCCCAGTCTGGGACTGACAACATGAGCTGCAGATCAAAGACACACAGGAAAGGAGGCTGAAACAGACCGCAGAAAGCCTTACACATAGTTCACAGCAGGAGGGTGAGGGGACCTCCATGGGAGATCGCAATACCTTATTGCAAGAACTCAAAGCTTTCTTTCTGCTTAAAATGGATAATCTGCAAGCAGGGGTGGACACGCTGACCAGTGAAGTTCGGATGTTTTACAGCTGCAGAGCAGAGAATCTCTGGAGTTGAGGATAGGCAACAAGAATCTGAAGTGTCTCTAAAGAATTTATTAAAGCAAAACCAGTATCTTCAAGATAAGGTAGAAGACCTGGAAAATTGCAGGAGGCGAAATAACCTACGCATCATAGGTGTGCCAGAAACTGTCAAAGATAAAGACCTGCTGGACTTTGCAGCCTCTACCCTCCCCTCACTCCTTGGGATGTCTCAAGATTACCAGCCCCTCGACATTTAAAGAGCACACCGCATTGGCCCAGATAGGCACTTAGGTAACTCCAAAGAGAAGCCTTGCCAAATGATCTTTAAATGTTTATTCTATCAAGACAAGGTGGCCATCTTGAGGGCCTATCAAGCTGCTAAAGAAATCAAATACGAAGACCACTGCCTCTTGCTCTTCCAGGACTTTTCTGTAGAGGTGACAAGACGACGCAAGGACTTTGCACCCTCTGAAAAGGGTGGTCAGTTCGCCCTCCTGTATTCAGCCAAGCTCAAGCTGCAGACCTCTTCTGGTCCGAAGATTTTCCACTCCCCTGCGGCGGTGCTGGCCTACCTTTCATCTCAACGGAGACAGGACAATAGTTGGCTGATGTGTTCACTGTTGGGTGTTTGTATATCTAATTCTAGCCTATATTTTGTTGCAAGATGTATTCTGTTTTTCTTTTTCCGGTATTCCTGTTCTTGACACTCCTCCTTCTTATCGACCAAGGCGGTTGAACCCACAACCTAATGCACCATATTGAAAAGGGTTCTTTGCCCCAAGGCTACCAGTATAATTCCCTAAGTGTCACCTCAATACATTTGTTACATATGAGTCGTCTGTTGCGCTCTTCCTTGATAGTTCTACTTGAAGCTGTGTCTCCCGCTAGCTGTTTGAGCTGGATAATCCCCTTTTACCTCAACAGAATCTCTCCCTCCTGGCTGTTCATAAAGTGGTTCACTGTGCCCTGTCTCTGTTTCCCCACAGGTTGTTTACTAGAGACTTCAGCTCTCTGGAGCTTGTGTCCCCCTAAGAGTCTGTCTCCCAACTGCCCTATAGCATTTTCTGGAGATATTACACATATTGACTTAGCACACCCTAATGGTGTGGCTAGGAATTTATGGCCCCTCGCTGTTCAGTTATCCCACCCCATCATGGCCTATGGGGAGGGCCATTGCCCCCCACCTAGAATATCACTCTCACGTACTGATTGGTTTCCTCTCCCTCTAGCCCTCTACATGCCTATAGGTTGCCCTATCTACCCTACGTCTTCAAAGGGACTGCAGTTTGTCTCCCTCTTGTCTTATGTTCTTAACATTGCACAAATGTCTCTCCATTTGGAAATCAATTCCTTGTTTGCACTATATTGACCTTTGTTTGTTTTCTAGCTATTACCAAATGAAACCTCTGGGGCCTCTGGCTTCACCTTCTGCAGACCATCCCTTTGTGCGGTATAACCAACCCTCCTCTTTACCAGTGTCTCACAGTGAGTTTTACTTTATCTGATATGTCCTGGGGGTCTCCCCTCACATTAGAGGTTAAACACATATTATGTACCCTGAGTCTGAAAATGATTGGACACAAACTCTTAGCATGTCCAAAACACCTCCACATAGTACGTCCCCGCACAACACTTTTGTGTTCCCCTCATGGCCTTACCTATTAAAATAATATCTTGGAATGTAGGTTGTATCATTTCCCTTGCGAAGAGAAGTATAATTCTATAACACTTATACACTTTACATGCCGACTTGGTGCTGCTTCAAGAGACCAAATTGACGGCAGAAGAGCATGAGAAATTAAAGATACGTTGGGTGGGTCAGATCCTTTATTCCTCATCCGAAGGTAGGAAGAGAGGGGTGGCCATTTTGGCGGGGAAAGGCCTTTCTATTTCATTTTCACAGATTGAGATAGACCAGAGAGGCAGATACATCATAGCCCTTTTACATACCAATACGCTTACTTACACTCTTTGTAACATTTACGGCCCGAATGAGCCCAATTCCAGCTTTTGGTTGACCTTGTTAGCAAAGCTTTCAGCCTACAAAGCACCGATAATTATGGGAGGGGACTTCAACTTAGCTCAGGCTCTTCCTCTGGACAGGTTCAGGGATCCTACAGTAGCGAACTCCTCACAAAAGCACATCTCTACACATAAAAGAGAAGTGAACTTAATCAGCTCCTTTAAAGAGACATTAAACCTGACAGATGTCTGGAGAGCTCAGATCCCAGATGGGATGGATTGTACATGCTTATCCAAAATGCACCACACTATGTCACAAATTGATTATTTCCTGACTTCTCCTGTTATAACGCCTCAGGTACACTCCACTGGAATAGGACAGATCACAGTCTTGGACCATGCCCCGATCACTCTATTGCTATGACCCACACCTGTGAGGTCGCCCGAGAAGTCATGGAGATTTCCCTCCTATCTCTACAGCAATGTAAACTTCCGCCAACATCTAAAATCCTCCTGGTCACATTATGTCTCTGACAATGACCTACATAGAGTTCTGGCATGCCTCTAAGGTGGTGATGAGGTGCCATATTACAGCCTTCACGGCCCAATACAATAAAAATTATGTCAGAATTTGTGCAGTATTACACAACTCTATACATTAGTCAGAAGATTGACAGAGAAGCAAAGCAGTGGTTCTGGGACTCAGTGCGACTTCCTACCATTTCTGAGAAGCAAAAATCACTGTTAAATGCCCCTATAAACACACAGGAGGTTATTAGAGCCATACAGAATAGCAAATTGGGGAAAGCTCCAGGCCCGAATGGGCTACCTTCCGAATATTTTAAACTTTTAAGTGACGAACTCGCCCCCACTCTGTCCTCCCTATATTCGGCAAACCTACAGGGTACAGAGCGGATGGATGGTTGCTTCTCGGAGGCGAACATCTGTCTGATACCTAAGCTGGATAGGGACCCTACCCCGACATTGTTGTACTGACCAATCTCCCTACTCAATGGGGATTACAAGCTACTAACTAAGATTCTGGCTGATGATTGGTGGGGTTCTTGCCTTCTGTTGTCCACACGGACCAAACTGGCTTTGTGAAGGGTAGATCATCAATGGTTAATATTAGGAAAACGCTAGCAATCACATCACAATATTGGTATAATGCCCGCTCGCAGGCCCCCTCAATGTTACAAGATGCATGTCTTTTAGCGCTTGACGCAGAAAAGGTATTCGACTGGATAGAGTGGGACCACTTGCACACTTCATTAGAACTATTTGGAATCACTGGAAGTTTCGTTGACTTCCTTCGGAAATTATACCTTACCCCCACAGCCTCCCTTTTGGTTAATGGAGGGCTTTCCCCCTCATTTACACTGCAGAGGGGTACCAGGCAAGGTTGCCCCCTCTCCCCCTTGCTATTTGACCTGGCTATAGAGCCTTTGGCCTCATACATTAGGCAGCAGTGCGAGGGCCTTGACGTCCTTGGGCACAGATATCATCTGTCATTGTATGCGGACGATTTGTTACTATTTGTGGGTGACCCCCACAATAACTACAGTCACTCCTTTTCGGGCTACAGGATTAATATCGATAAGTCCGAAGTTACCTGGTTGCAAAACTCACACAACACCATACTGCTAGAATCAGGTCTTAAGGTTATGGGAGGCCTCTTTAAATAATTAGGGATCCACTTACATATTGACCCAACTAATCTGTACCACCTTAATCTCACGCCCATTATTTCAAATATTAAACAACTGTTTTTAAGCTGGGCGGGGCTTCCCCTTTCCCTTCCAGGTAGAGTCCAGCTTTTTAAGATGGTCACCCTACCTAATCTCCTTTATCCGCTGCAGATGTTGCCCCTCCTTCTAACTCTTTAAGACGCTGAGTCACTCCAGGCTTCTCTCAGACATTTTGTGTGGCAGGGTAAAAAATCTTACTTATTCATGCCATCAGGGGGGGTAGGGGGGAGCTTCACCTTCCAAATATCATGTGGTACAATTGGGCTGCCCTATCTAAAATTACGCTGGACTGGCTTGTGGGGAATTAACATTTTACCGTCCCTTAATTAGAGGCTAGCGTTATTAAGCCAATAAACTTGGCGTTTTTGCCCCACGCTGTTTTCAACTCTCTTCCCCAGTTTATCCAAGCTCACATACTATTCAGGAATCCCTTGAGGGCATGGTCCAAGACGTGTAAACTGTGGGGGATACAACACTCAGTTAGTAAATATTTACTGATTCAAGGTAACTTACATTTCCTTCCCGGATACACGACAGAGGTGTTCGCGGCATGGCATCGGCAGCGCATCACTAGGCTCCACCAGCAATTTAATCCATTAACCTTAGAAAATACATCCTTTCATGAATTGCAAAATTTGTATGGCCTTCCCAATGCACATAGGTTTGCGTATTTTCAATATAGACACTATCTATATAAGTTGATTTCGGACAAGTTGCTAATTAGTGAACCCTCTAACATTGATAAATTATGTAATCTAGCTAAGCAAGGTTATTACAAGATCTCTTATACCTATGATCTATTCCTGAGATATTCTGAGGAATCTACAATGCAGGGGATTTTAATGAAATGGTCGGACCATAGAGACCTATTGATAGATTCTGACCTCCTCAAGGCCAGTCTTATGAAAGTACACACTAGTACAATATCTGCAAATCTGAGGGAGACGGACACTCATGAAATTTGTCCACCAATCCTACATTACTCCTAGCCTTCACTCCAAATGGGTTCCAGGGGCTGAGAACATCTGTAACAAGTGTAGATACCCATCTCCTGGCTGGACTCATTTGCTATGGGATTGTCCCAAGTTGAAAAGATTCTGGCATAGAGTCTCATACTGGTTGACAAGGGTGACGAATCAACAGGTGATGCTCACGGCACAACATGTGATATTCCTGATACCTAAAGACAGAATATACAAGTTTGACATTTTCATCACTACAGTCCTCATGCTTGCTAGGTTAATTATTCTAGCAGAGTGGGCTAGCGAGAAAACCCTTCCCTTCCAGCAATTACTTAGTAAGGTACATACTCAGATGCCGATTGAGCAAGCAGACACAAAGGGGGATCCTGAAAAATGAATTAAAAGATTTCTTCACAAATGGGAGGCCTATCTGTTATTTTTACTGCCTAGAGTTAGAGACAATGTCAGTCTGCCATTTAGAAACAGTCTATATATCCTGAATGAGAACCAGAGGTAATTGGTGTCCATCTGAAGTTTAGGTTTATCAAGATTCCTATGACACAACTGTAATCTGTGAAGCCCCCCTTCCAATTTCTAATCCTTTTGCCCCCCCTTCTTCATTCTCCCATGCAGTGGTCTGTGGGGGGTGAGCTGGAGGCGCTCCAGGTTAGTGTTAAATATATATGTTTTTATATATGTAATTCTTGTTTTGTTTCTTTACTGTAACAAAAAACAAAATGTGTGTACAATTTGAATCCTTGCCTATGCGTGGCAAATTGGTGATTGTGCCACTTTTTCTTCTGTAAACCATTTCTGTTATTATGTTGGACTTTGTGAAACCAACGAAGTCTTATGTTATTATATTTTCCTTGTTATTTGTCAAGTATGCGGTGGTTCTTTTGTCCTTGATACACATAAAGTTATTTAAAAAAAAAAAAAAAAATTTCATTAAAGGGACATGAATCCCAAAAAATGTATTTCATGATTCAGATAGAGAATCCAAATTTAAACAACTTTCCAATTTACTTCTATTATTTAATTTGCTTCCTTCTCTTGTTATCCTTTGCGGAAAGGTTAATCTAGGTAAGCTCAGGAGCAGCAAATAAACTAGGTTCTAGCTGCTAATTGGTGGCTGCAGATATATACTGATTGTTATTGACTCACCCATGTGTTCAGTTAGAAACCAGTAGTGCATTGCTGCTCCTTCAACAAATGATACCAAGAGAATGAAACAAATTAGATAATAGAAGAAAATTAGAAAAATGTTTAAAATTGTATTCTCTATTTAAATCATGAAAGAAAATGTTTGGGTTTCATGTGCCTTTAAGTTTTGAGAATTTGTATTCAGAACTGGCACATGTTAAAGGATTATTTAATACAATAGTAATATTATTATTATTATGATTTATTTGTATAGTGATGCACTAGAATTGCTTTATTAACAAATGCATAATAAAAAGATAATGCAATAACACTGGCCCCCAATAAAAAAAATTATGATATTAACAATATTTTAAAGAAGAATCGAGATTAACTGTGAAACTTTATAAATGGTGAAAGCTGTGCTTGAAGGCAGTCTCACCAAGAGGTGTTTTACTATATTAATCTGTGGCACTGGTTTAAAAGCCGCATCACCACCTGCATTGAAGGAAGGTGTTATGTAAAAAATACCTTTAGACTGTATTGAATGGCAATATCATTTCCATGTGTGAACCCAAAATCAACCTCTTTTGTTACAAAACAAAAATTAAACTTGGACATGAATAATAATAAACCTATAGGAGCTGGGAGATTGTGGGTATAGTGTACATGTGTATATGTTATATATATGTATTATATTGTAAAATACAATAATGTGTATTTAAAGTAATTTGTTATTTAAAAAATGTGTTTTAAACTTTTGGCAAGCTCTTTTCTTTTTTAATATCAATGTAAAATAGAAGCATTATTGCAATATACTTTCATTAGCAAAAATCCTTCCAATAAAAGTTAGCGCTGTTTTTCTGCGGCATATGTACATATCCTGTGAGGCCCGTGCACCTGTATTCAAGCACCACACCTTTTCAGAGACTCAGCAGTGACTTGCATGACGCAAATTGCATCTTCAGAAGCAATAAACACCACTTCCATCTCTCTGAAAATATGTGGTGTTTAAATATTGATGTGAAAAAGTTATGGAGATTAGGCGCTTAATCTGCAAAAGGGATAAAGGTGTGTATGGAGGTCGTTAGCTAAATATGTAGAAAAAACTGGACCTTGGACAGAATAAGTGAAAAATTCTTCTACAATTTATTTTCAAAATAAAAACATGATAATACCAAGATAAAATAAATCACAATCCCTAAGTGTTGCAACACTATATCGATCAATTCATAAAATTTCTAAAATTCAGATATACATTTGTTTCATACACAAATAAAAGGATTTATCTGCTCTTTTGTATCCTTTGTTCAAAGATTTTAGATAGAATATATTCTTTTATTTCAACACAATTAATAATATTTGTCTCTATTTGATATTTTATATCTATATTTCATCAGCTTTAAAATTACAAATATGTAGCAAAAACTAACAATTAGTTAAAACAATTTAAATGCAAGATTATAAATGGTGTCCCCACAATGGCTGTTTACTTATATTGGTTATAATTTTGTGTATCTAAAAAGTTCATCAAAGCATTTGTAAGTAATTGGAGATAAATTACTGAGGGCTGTGTTCTTTATCCTTATATTTATGTTGTGATATATTAAGGTTTCACAGTTACCTCTTTGTATCCTCAGTGAGCTTAATTTGTAGAAAAGGAATGTTCCAAACAGTGTTTAGGGGTGATTTTCTTACCCTCTCTTGTGAGCTGTTACTACTCACGGCTTCCCAGCGGTTCCTATGTGTCCTCAGTTTGACTCTCAGACAAGGGGTTCCGGTAGGTAATTTTCTTTGTGTTACCTTGTCACTGGTCTTTGTAGAAGTGCTCTGATGACAGCACCAAACTGTAGACAATCCTTTTGTTTCTGTAACTTGCGCAAGTTAGCTTTTGTGTTTGTAGTTCCTCAATCTCCTGCACTTAAGTACTTCTGTACGCAGGAGATTGAGGAACTACAAACACAAAAGCTAACTTGCGCAAGTTACAGAAACAAAAGGATTGTCTACAGTTTGGTGCTGTAATCAGAGCACTTCTACAAAGACCAGTGACAAGGTAACACAAAGAAAATTACCTACCGGAACCCCTTGTCTGAGAGTCAAACTGAGGACACATAGGAACCGCTGGGAAGCCGTGAGTAGTAACAGCTCACAAGAGAGGGTAAGAAAATCACCCCTAAACACTGTTTGGAACATTCCTTTTCTACAAATTAAGCTCACTGAGGATACAAAGAGGTAACTGTGAAACCTTAATATATCACAACATAAATATAAGGATAAAGAACACAGCCCTCAGTAATTTATCTCCAATTACTTACAAATGCTTTGATGAACTTTTTAGATACACAAAATTATAACCAATATAAGTAAACAGCCATTGTGGGGACACCATTTATAATCTTGCATTTAAATTGTTTTAACTAATTGTTAGTTTTTGCTACATATTTGTAATTTTAAAGCTGATGAAATATAGATATAAAATATCAAATAGAGACAAATATTATTAATTGTGTTGAAATAAAAGAATATATTCTATCTAAAATCTTTGAACAAAGGATACAAAAGAGCAGATAAATCCTTTTATTTGTGTATGAAACAAATGTATATCTGAATTTTAGAAATTTTATGAATTGATCGATATAGTGTTGCAACACTTAGGGATTGTGATTTATTTTATCTTGGTATTATCATGTTTTTATTTTGAAAATAAATTGTAGAAGAATTTTTCACTTATTCTGTCCAAGGTCCAGTTTTTTCTACATATTTAGCTAACGACCTCCATACACACCTTTATCCCTTTTGCAGATTAAGCGCCTAATCTCCATAACTTTTTCACTTTATACACCTTTCTATCTGGGAAGTAGATAGTAGGAGAATAGGGCAAGGGATATTAACTCTTAAGCGCTAGTTTATTTAACCCCCTTTTTTTAAATATTGATGCACAGGCGTTCACAGGATATGTGCGTATTATACAGAATAGCTTTTACTAGAAGCATTTTTGCTAATGGAAGTATATTACAAACATGTTTATATTTTAAATTGAAATGCACCTATGCATATTTAAAGTTTGAGCTTTCTATCCCTTTAATATCCCATAGATTCTAGAAGACAGTAGCCACAGCTTTTTGTTTTACCAATGTGCTTTTTTTTCACCTTTGCACTATGTACAATGTATTTTGGAATTTGTATTTTTATAGGCACTAAAATTTTCACTGTACTAAACATGTGTTCTCTATTAACACATTTGTTACAGTGTAGCCAAAATATTAAAAGTAAAGCTGTTCGGTACTGTGTAAACTTACTTTAATACTTTTCTAATATTGCAATCGCACAATGCAAAATCTGTTTTTTAAATAGAACATGTTTTGTATAGTGTGATTACAATATTTAGAAATGTATCAAAGGGGAATTCTAGTCCTGAGCTTGAATATCCAGAACATCTCACATTTGTTGAGCTGCCTCAATCGATCCCCCCTTTTTAGGGTACAGGACTCTGTCAATGGCACACCATTTAATGGTACAATTCACCAGATCTGCTTTGCTCCAGCATGTGTTCTCTGCATTGGTTTCAAAGTTGTCGCCCCTTGATAACGTCCCTATGCCCAGAAGAGAGTGAGAGAGACTTGGTGAGGTACAAGTGAGTCTGGTGTTCACGGCAGTGGGTAAGAGGCTGAATGTGATCCACAATGGAGATTGATTCTGTGAATCCCCACAAGTGAATTGTGAGCTCGGCCAATTTGACTTTTTGGGATTACTGTCATTATTGGATTGACATATTAATATCCTCCACACAAAATCTTCATAAAAAGAAAAGATCATGCCGAAACATAAAAGAAAGTTTTTTTAAATAACGAAAACACTTTACATATTATAGTATTTAACAGTATAATACATAATACATATAGGAAACTGCATACACATATACAATATATCTGCAACCCCCCCCCAGTTCCTATATGTTTAATATTAAGATTTTTTTCTCATTATTAAAAATGGTGATCGCATACATCAAAATATCGCTGGACAGAATGAGACTGGTGAGACGAAAAAAAGGCCATTTCTCGTGGGTCTAACAATATTTTTATGATTGGGACCTGAGTCTAAATTTTAAATGAGTAGTAGATTTTTTTTAATTCCACTTTCCCTACCCCCTGTTTTATCAGACAGACATCAATAAAAAAAAATGTGTATTTCATATCCCATTAAATCAATGTTTAAAGCAGAGTTCAAACCTGAAGAGGGTTAAGTTACAACACTTTAAAATCATGCTTATAGTAGAATGAAAAACTATGCTGGTGGATTTGACTCTTTTTTCACTTATACTCTATTTAGCAGCACACTGCTGTTATGAATGGCAATTTTGCCTATGAGCTTGGACAAAAATAAACATTAATGTAACAGATGTGTGCACTTCCTGACAAAAAATACCATCCATTGGATTCCAGTATCCAAAACCTAAAGGAAAAAAAATTGTTTTTTCCCATTTAACTAAAAGCTGAATAAAATAAATCTTCAGTTTTGCAGTTCACACTATATGAACATCAGTGGTCTTGAGGGGCCAATGACACCATTTCCTTTTGCTCGGTTGGAATTGGAGCAAAACATAAATGTTTGTAAAGAAGCTTACATTTCCACTGATAACTTCTGGGAAATGAATGTGGAGATGAGGGGAATGTTAAGACCAGTGAAGCTGTAAATTATTTAAAAACCTCTTATTTAAATGAGTGAAAAATAGCCTGTAATTAAAGAAGCAGATTTTATGTAACAACAAGCTAGCCCCCAATAGTGCTTTGCTGCTCCTGAGATACATAGGTATGCAACAAAGGATATCAAGGAAACAAAGTCAATTTGATAATAGAATTTAATTGATAGGTCTCTTAAACTAGCATTTAGATTCAACTGTATTTTTCTAACCTGTTCTTTTGTTTTGTTTTTTAATCTTTGGCTCCACCTGCCTGCCAGCTGTGGTAGATCTGTAATCAGTCACTGCTATACATACTCAGCACTTCCTGTCCTCCATTACTGTTGGACTTGCTCAATAGGGTGTGCTTTGCTGTGTATTTCTAAATTATTTTTGCATGAACTTTACTATTCTTTTGCCTGCTTATTCTGTACCAAATTGCCATAATGTGTATCAACTTCCTGCCTATCTCAATTACTCTCAAGGATTACCCTTTTGTGCCACATTGCTTTTCTGTTGTTGAATTTGCCTGTTCTACTTACTGCATAACCGTACTATCCCTGTTCATTCTCCAGAACCAGCTCCTGTGTTGCTGCCTGCTGTTTCTGTGTCTCCTAAACCACCTTTGCCTGAAAAATTTGGGGGAGAACTGGACAATTGTAGATGCTTTCTGAATGTGTGTCGCCTACATTGTAGAAATCATCCTAATACCGTATCCTCCTCTGATGCTAAGGTGACTTTCCTCATATCTCTTCTTAAAGGGAAGTCCTAGGTCTCATCTTTTTTGGAGCATAACAAGCTACTCCTGCATGATGCTGAAAAGTTCCTATTGTCACTTAAGACTTTGATAAGCCTGGCAGCTCTGCTGCAGCTGAGTGTTGTCTCCTGGATATCTAACAGGGCACACAAACAGTGGCACAGTATGCTGTTGAGTTCAACATGCTGGCGGCAGAGACAAGTTGGGATTCAGGGGCGTTACAAGCAGCTTTTAGCAAGGGTCAATCAGACCGAATAAAAAATGAATTGGTCAACAGGGATCTGCCAGAGGATCCATAGGCCTATACTGATTTATACATCCGATTTTATATCAGATTTCATGAAAGAATTCAGGAGCGCAAACAAGCGCTTAAAGTCATTCATCCAACTTCTCATCTGGCCCTTCGTTTCCAAACTCTCTTGAAGCTTTACCTGTAGTACAGTCCGAGCCTGCAGCAGAGCCTATGGGCTCGATTTATCAAAGCCCTGCGGCTGCAAGTTCTCACAAGAACTTGCTCGCCGTAATTTAACAAGCAGCGGTCACCAGACCGCCACTTCCCTAGCCTCTTCGCCGCCTCTAAGGTGGTGAAATTCAATCTCCGCGGTCGAGTCTGACCGAGGAGATTGACAGCTCCTGCCCGCGCGTGATTGGCTGTGCGCGGGCAGGGGGCAGGATTGCACGCGAGCGCAAAATTGCACTCGTGTGCAATGGTGATTACCTGCGGTAATTTCGCCCCACCACAGGCGAGCTGAGGCAAGCAGGGGCGCGTATACGCGCCCCTGTCCGCCTCAGCTTTGATAAATCTAGCCCAGTTTCAACTGCCTTGTCTTACTGAGGCAGAAAAACTGAGGAGAACACTGGGTCTTTTGCTTTCTATGAGCTGCTTAAAGTGAGTTGCCTCTGAGCCACACGTTAGCTTTAGATTCTGTTCTATTTTTCTGACCTGTCCATTTGTTTTGTTTTTTACTCTTTGGCTACACCTGCCTGCCAGCTGCGGTAGATGTGCAATCAATTTCTGCTATAAACACTCAGCACTTCCTGTCCTCCATGCCTGTTTGTTTGACTTGCTCCTAGGATGTGCTTTTGCCTGCTGATTATGTACTACGTTGCCAGACTGTGTATCGACTTCCTGCCTGTGTGGACTACTCTCTTAAATTACCATTTTGTGCCACATTGCCTGCCTGTTGTTGACTTTGCTTGTTCTACTACATCTTTGCCTTGCCCCCAGCCACTTCCCCACTTTGAACTATACCAATGCTTGGAAACCCTCCAACTAGCGGCCAGTAGCGGAAGGTGTAACTCACTACAGTACCTTACACATGTTTACTAATCAGCTGAATTTTTCACCTATGCTCCAGTTCAGATATCATAATAATCTGCCCTGTTAGGGAGGCCTGAGGGCTCTATCTGAACCATGAAAGTTTAATTTTAGCTTTCATCTCCCTTTAACAGATTCGTAACCTTGATGTGCCTTTTAACATTTATTACAGGGAAAAAAAATAGAGAAAAGGATTTCCTGAACTAATTAACATTTAAGGTCACTTAGAGGTTATGTTACCATTATTTAAACTAGTAAACTTACATAATGTGGTGGTGGAAGCAGAATCAGTCAGATTTTTACTGATGATGCCAGAACACTTGTGCAGGGAGAACAATTACTTCCTAAATTGTTATTACTGTACTGTTGCTGACATAATATAAACCATTATATGGTAAATAGTGTATAGCATTGTTATTATATTAAATAACTAGATACTTTCCAGAAGTTATTGTAGGTAACAGACTTAAAGGGACAGTCTACACCTTGGTCATCTTAAAGTCTTACCTTAAACTAAGTTGTAAATAGCATCCTTCACCCTTTCTATATGATGCAACATTAACAGTTATTTTAAAATGAATATTGTTTCTGATCAGTTTGAAATGGCTGCCAAGCTCAGCCCACTGATGACATCACAATCTGGGCTGCATCTAGGCACTCTGCTGAATAGCATTGACAGCATGATGAATCTAACTAGTGAGCCTTTTGTGATTGGATGCCATATGCAGCCCAGATCATGATGTCATCAGTGGGCTGAGCTTGGCAGCCATTTCAAAGTGGCCAGAAACAATGTTCATTTTAAAATAACTTTTTAACCATTCCTGCTGTATGATATAGAAAAGGTGCAGGAGGCTATTTGCAGCTGAATCTGAGGTAAGACTTTAAGATGACCAAGGTGTAGACTGTCCCTTTAACAACAAGATGCAATGTCACTCAGCAGTTGCAAAGCCCAGTAAGGTACTGTCATGCGTAAAAAAAGTGTATAAAATCACATGATGAAAATACAATGTTGCCTCTTTTAAAATCAGTAATATGCTGTACATGTTTGGGCAGCAGTTTTTTTAAGAAGGACATTATTGGACTAGAAAGCGTGCAGAGGAGGGTGACAAAATGTAATGCTGGAAAGGTTGTAGTTGTTCACACTGGAAAAGAGGCGTCTCTGAGGGGATATTATTAGATTATACAAATATATATATAGGGGCTAAATAAAGCACATATCAGCTGACCTGTTTATCGATGGGACTATAAATAGGTCAAGAGGTCATCCATTGGGACTTGAGGAACAGAGATGTCACCTAGCTATAACAGCATAAGGGATTCTTTACAGTAAGAACAATAAAGATATAAGGACATGTTTATCAATGTGCGAGCGGAAATGATATGACGTTGCGTATCATGTTCGCCACATATCGATAAATGTTGACAGCATACGCGCCGGATGGATAAAGATAGATGATGCCGTCCGGATGAAGACTTCTTGCCGCCTGGATGATGACTTCTCTGGCTGGATGAATCCTTCAAGCGGGACTTCAAAAACTGTAAGTGGATCGTCAGGGGTTAGTGTTAGGTTTTTTTAACAGTTTTTTGGGAGGGTTTTATTTTTAGATTAGGGTCTGGGCATGTAAAAGAGCTAAATGCCTTTTTAAAGGCAATGCCCATACAAATGCCCCTTTCAGGTCAATGGGGAGCTTAGGTTATTTTAGGGTTTTTATTTGGGGGGGTTGGTTGTTTGGGGGGTGGGTTTTACTGTTGGCGGGGTGTTTGTATTTTTTTTTTACAGGTAAAAGAGCTGATATCTTTGGGGCAATACCCCACAAAAGGCCCTATTAAGGGCCATTGGTAGTTTATTGTAGGCTAGGGTTTTTTTTTATTTTGGGGGGGCTTTTTTATTTTGATAGGGCTATTAGATTAGGTGTAATTCTTTTTTATTTTTGATAATGTGGTTTGATTTTTTTCGTAATTTAGTGTTTTTTATCTTTTGTAACTTAGCATTTATTTTTTTTGCAATTTATTAATTTGTAATAATGTTTATTAGGATATTTAAATAATTTTAGTAGGGTTAGGTTTCTTTAATATGTAATTTACTTTATTTAATTGGTAGTTTAATTTAATTGTAGTATAATAGTTAGGGTAGGTTAATTTATCTTTTAAAATTAGTTTCTTTTAATTCTACATGTAAGTTTAAATTTATTTTAAGATAGGGATCGTGTCATTTTAATTTAAAGTTACCGGGTTGTTAGGTTTAAGGGTTAATAGCTTAATTTAGTTTTTGGTGATGTGGGGGGCTGACGGTTTATGGGTTAATAGGTTTAGTTAGTGGTAGTGATGTGGGAGGCCAGGGGTTTAGGGGTTAATATGTTTATTTAGTGGCAGTGGTGTCGGGGAGCGGTGGAATAGGGGTTAATACATTTTATTTAGGTTGCAGCGATGTCAGGGGCGGCAGATTAGGGGTGTTTAGACTCGGGATTTATGCTAGGGTGTTGTTGTTTTCAACCATATAAATCCATGGGATATCTATCAACATGGAACATAAGCTTTTGCTGGTTTCAGACTCCCATTGATTTCTATGGCATCCGCGGCCTCCAGGGTGGCGGATTGAAAAGCAGGTACGCTGGGCCGGAATAGCCGTGAGCGTACCTGTTAAATGTTTGATAACTGGGAAAAAGTGTCAGAGCCGAATGTGAATTTGGAACATCTGTAATGACGTAAGCATCGATCTGCATCGGATTGAGACCGGCGGATCGTATGTTACGTCACAAATTTCAACATTTGCCGGTCTGTAGGTTTTAATAACTAGGTCGGATCAATCTCGCAACAATTATGCTGCAGAATTCCGGTGTATTTGCGATTGAAGGTTTGATAAATATCCCCCCAATGACTTCATTGGAAGCCTGTTTCCAGAGTATTGCTGAATATTTCTCTTATTTACTTGGTTCCTTGAGATGTAGCCGTTACAGGCGTCTGTTCAGTCAGCTCAGTGAGCTGTTGGAGATTAAAAAAAGTATGAGTACTATTCCCTCCCATGTAGTGCTCCAGACACCTACAGTATATAGGTATCTTCTCAACAAAAAATACCATTGAAACGATGCAAATGTGATCACAGAAGTAATTTGGAAAAATATTTAAATCCACTTTTTTGTACTATAGTAGGGGTTATGCAGGAAAAGTTGAGCAGAGAAGGAGCTCTAGAGTTTGTCGAGGTAAGAATGTGATCATTTTCCTGACTCCAGACACAAGAATAAGCTTCTGGGATCAATATTCTGCAAGCTCTGCCCTAGAAGAATAAGAGAAGAAAACAAAATGAAATTAAATTGAATAAATACATAGAAAAATAAATAAGAAAAAAAAAATGAAAAAAAAAGACAGGAGACATTTTGAGAGGTGTCTGTGAGACATTGTTATTGGTGGCCATTTTGTTTTTGTTTTTGTTTTCCCCAAACATAAAAATATAGGGCGATGAGCTGCCTGTTTTGAAACTACATAATTTCTGCCCGTGTACTCAGAAAATATTTCATAAATTGTGATGTAATTTCTTCCCGGCTTTCATTTCTCTAAGCAACTATATATAGCTAATATTAAGTCCCCTTCAATTCATTACATGGCAAGTTAGATTTCCATCCCATCTTGATATAACGTTTTCTTGGCAGCATACAAATTTTGTTTTCCAATGAAATGATCTGGTTTCAGAAACCATTTAGGAGCATATCATATTTATCTCTGTCTCATGTTTCTAGCAAGTCCTAAATTATCAGTTAATAAATTTCAGTACAAAAAAATCATGTAAGTGACAGATTATAGAAAAAAAATCACTCCACAATTTTCCTCTGATTTTTATCAGATAATCATTTTGAATAAGTGTATCAGTGTATAAGTTTAGGAGGACAAATTATTTTGCTTTTAGAGACAAAAATGCATTTTAGAAAACTAAGCAATATGTTGTATAATTTTTACTCTTTCTTGTATATAAAATGTATTTGCAAAGTAAAGTAATTTATCTATCCTTTTAAGCCTCATTGCAGTTTTTCTTTTAACTATAAGGGGTAAAATGAATAATGATATAGTCACCTTTAGAGTGTTTAACAGAATCGTGATACAATGTACACAATTTGTATAGACAATCTTATTATGGATTAACATTGAAAACTGTTGGCTACCTGGTTAGGAAAACTAACACACAACGACTATAAACATGAAGGCAGAGGACAGAAATGAGGGACTAGTCCAAAAACAACTTCAAAACAAACTTCTCTTCTCCATGTTTAATCATTAGCTTAGCGCACCTTTGGTTTAGTGTACCTTCAGTTTAGCGCTCGAGTGATAGCCGTCATGGGTTTTTCAAAGCGCCCCCTTAGAAGTCTATTATGTGAGGGATTTAGCGAACCCGCACTATTCAACATCCAGATGTTAGCGTAGCCTAGGCTTTCGCTCACGCACTAACATGTTACTTTTAACTTGTAATATGAGCATAAAAATAAAGGCGTTATTGAGTTAACTTAAGCTGTGTTAGCACACAATAGCTCTAATATTTTTAAACTCCTCTTGTATTCTAGACCATCATGTTTAATGTGGGAGATGGGAAATTTGTTCCTACAAATTTTGTTACTACCATTACTCTGAGATGGATTTTGACGTTTCTTGCTGTTGGTAATACAGCTGTCTCACAATCATACAGTATTGCTGAGGAATTTAACTTTGTATGAAAATCAACATTTTGGCCAAACCATTTTTGGAAACTGAACACCAAGCATGATACATACATTAGTACTCATCTTTACACTGGCAATATGCCCACTAAATTCTACTGCAAATGCTTTCCAGTAAATATTACTCATATGCTCGCACTTCTATAATATGCACAGTGAGCATTAACAGTTTCATCCAGTAGTCATCAAACATCTAATGGTAATTGCTAGTAATAATCATAAATTCCAGAAGAGACACCCCTGCCCTCTAGTAGAAAAGACACACTCCGTTAACTTGGCATGTCTCCTCGTAGTTCATAATACAGAACAGAGAACAGTCAATCTCATGGCCTCTTTTGCACACATATGCACGCATAATTTACTACAAATACAACAATGAAAACACAATTATAATTCAGTAACTCATTAACATTAAATTGTAAATATTATGCTAAAGTGAAACAAAAATATAATATAACAATGTCAATATTATTTAGTGCAAGTCAAAACAATGCCAACCACAAAAATATAAAAAAATCACTCTGGTAATTATACTGTTCAGCAGAAACCTTATTTAACAATTAATTCCAAAAATGTCACTTTCAAGGCTGAAATTCTAAAATTAACTTGTAATAGGTATACATAGTATTACGAAAACTAAGTATTCTGGAGGAAATAATTAATATTAGAGTCATAGAGAAGGAACATTCTGAATATAAAACATAATTTCTCGTGGATTGATGAAGATATTGAAATAAATAATAATATGAATGTTATTCCTAATAACCCTGTGAATGTACACTGTACTGTACATTTCCAGTAATCCATTTCAAAAAGCAGAGTATAAACATTTGTTTTTTCATGAAATAAGGTGAAGTTAAAGCTTTTCAAATATACATTGCAGCTTATACAGATTTATTTCCTGCATTTTTTCTTACTAATGCTTATTGGCTGATAGAAATCTACTACCAAAGATCATTTGTTAATACGTATTTCTAGTGAATGCCTTTTTGTAGAGAGGTACTTCATGCTAAAGCTCATTAAATAGAAATTAATCTATGCATAAACAAAAACAAAAAACAGTTTCAACACTCAAAAATACTTTACCCCTCAACAATCACAAAAGGGAACACAGAAAAAATATTTGACCAGATCACAGGGTCAAACAAGTCAGAAACACACCTAGATCAAAATGTAATAAATTTATCAAAAGTATTACTAAAAGAATCAGAGATACAATTACTATCTAAAGGGTTAAACTTTGTTCCATCTACACATTTCAATCTATTTGAAACAATATTAGATGTTAATACATTTGTTCGAAAAATCACCTTAAAAAAAACTTTTTTTTTGGTACTCAAATGACAACTCAAACAAGATATATAATGGCAATGAAACATTAACATTCTCTGATTTATGTGCAGTTCAGGATTTTCAACATTTAATAAATGAAAATACGATAGAAAACACAGATTTAATCCAAGAAATGGATATCAGACATTTACACAAAAAGGCAAAAAGTAACTTCTATCCGGTCCATACAAGGCCACAAATATTGGATGTCTTTCAAAAAACAGTTGAAGAGAAACTGAGAAATTTGGATGAGACACTTAAAAAAACAAAGACCAAACAAAAAAATATTACTTACAGAGAAAAACAAGCATTACAAGAACTGAATGCAAACAATGAAATAGTGATAAGGCCATCTGATAAGGCAATGTGGTAATTTTAAACAGATCTGACTATACTGCAGAAGTAATTAAGCAACTTAGTGATTCTGAAGTTTATATGAAATTTAAATCAAACCCCACACAACAATTTAAAAATGAAATGGCATAATTTTGTTAGCTAAACATAATAATGCAATTGATCAGCAGTCTCTCATTCCTCCTTTTCCTATCACACCTATTTTTTATTATTTTCCAAAACTCCAAAATGATACCTTAAATCCTCCAGGACGTCCCATCATTGCAGGGATTGATTCACTCAATGAACCACTATCGGATTTAGTTGACACTTTTCTTCAACCCCTGCTAAAAAATCTTCCAAGCTACATTCAAGACATTACCTCCCTTCTATGCAAATTAAATAAAATTAAATGGGAGTCTTCTTACAGATTTTTAGTAATTGATGTAGCATCCCTCTATACATGCATACAACATACAGAGGGAATTACTGCCTTGCAATTTTTTCTAGATGTATACAGTAATTATGAACCGACAACTAAGCAATTTTTACTCAGTGCAGTAGAATACTTGTTGACTGACAATTTTTTCATGTTTGGGAATTATTTTTTCTCCAAAGACGTGGAACAGCCATGGGGACAAAATTTGCCCCCTCATAAGTCAACATTTTTATGGGTTGGTGGGAGCTGTTCCACGTCTTTGGAGATACAAATCCTTTCATGACTGACATTAAATATTTTTTCAGATATATTGATGACTTGTTTTTCATATTTGATGGTGACGGTGACAAAACAGATCTATTTTGCAAATATCTAAATGACAACCAATGTGGAATTAATTCAGATATATTGATGACTTGTTTTTCATATTTGATGGTGACAGTGACAAAACAGATCTATTTTGCAAATATCTAAAGGACAACCATTGTGGAATTAAATTAGTGGGAGAGCACAACACAGAGTCTATTAACTTCTTAGATGTGACGGTCTATGTAAGTGAAGATAAACAGTCAGTGGAAACCAAACTCTATAGAAAACCCACAGCAGGGAATACAATATTACAATTTGACTCATGCCATCCGAAACATGTAGTGAGAGGTATTCCCAACTGTGAATTTGTAAGGGCTAAAAGGAATTGTTCAACCAATGAAGAATATTTTAAACAAACACAAATTATCACAGACAGACTTAAAGCCAGGGGATATGCAGAAACTTTGCTTGATAAGGTTAAAAAAGATGTTGACACCATACCTAGAGAACAATTGATTAAATATAAGCAATTTAACAATACTAATAAAGAACAAAAAATTTAATTCTTAACTACTTACAGCACAGAATTTAAAAACTTTGTAATATTATTTAGGATTCCATTCCTGTTCTATACTCAGATAATACAATCAAACAAATTACACAAGATGGTTTTGACTTTTTGTCCATGAAGGCCAAAACCTTGGCAAACTATTTGTCCCCTTCTGAACTTCCTGCAAACACCAAAACCACCTGGTTAAAAGGTAGAAAAGGCTTTTTCAAATTCATGAGAACTACGTGCAAAACATGCAACTTTATTACTGAAGGAGACACTTTCAAATCCAGCACCACAGGTCATGAACACAAAATTAAATATTTTGTCAACTGTTATACCACTCATGTGGTATATCTTTTAACCTGTCATCTGTGTCAGAGACAATATATAGGGAAAACCAAAAGGGCCATACAGGATCGATTCCTGGAGCACCTTAGATCCATAGAAGATCCTGAATCAGACACTCCAGTTTATAGGCATTTTAAAAATCTGAATAACTCTGATACCTCCTCACTTACATTGCAGGGCATTGATCATGTCCCAATATGGAAGAGAGGGGGTAATTGGGAAAATAAATTAAATAAAAGAGAGGTATACTGTATTTTCTCTTTGAAAACTACAAATCCTTCAGGAATCAATATGAGGAGAGATCTAGATCTCTTTACATAAACAAATTAGGGACTTTACTGTGATAACTGGGAGCCTTATCTTAAATTAGCTAGACAATATATAAGCGTATAAATAATATACTTCTTTAAATTTTTTCCTACCTAGATATGTCCCTGTACATATGAGGTTATAAATTCGCCTTCCTATTTGTGTCCCTGTATCCTGATGAGGTTAAACTTAATTAGATTTAATCCATATACTTCTTTACCTTTCTTTGTCCTTAATTTATTAAATAAGATGATATTGATGTATAGAGATATTTGTAATGATTTTTTAGAGGGAATTGTGAAATTTAAATTGTTTACAAGTCTTCATATCTTTTTTGAAAACCTACCATCAAGGGTTTATTACATACGATTACTGTAATCAGTCATTAGTAAGTAATCACCAGGTAACAATGGTTTCTTTTGCACATGCTTACCAGGTAATATTTACATTTCAAATTAAAGTATATACAGCTTGAAATTTTGGGTATAAAAATGTGTGTGGTCCGGTCACCGGGATGCAGTGACCAAGTGCGCATGTGCACGAAACGCGTCTGCGTTTGACCTAGACCACACTTACCTGTGTTTGTTCTTATTTGGAGTTTTACTTCTGTATGCTTTTAACTTTTTAAAATAAAATGGAGGATTTTTAATACATATGCTGACTGTCCTATGATGGGAACCGAAGCGCACTACCTTTTGGATCCTATCTGCTTCTTTTTGTGTGCAGAGTAGGTACACCTGTTGCAGCATGGGCTGCCCAGCACCTGCAGGAATTGCACACCCACTCTCCATAGTGCCTCTTACAGCTGGTGTCAAGTGAGCGCTTTTTTTTCTCTTCGATATCTGTGTGTGAACATGTGCATTCATACTTTTCGGAAAGGTCACGAATGCCAAAGATTGTATTTTTTTTTTTTTTAATAATGCAAGTTGAAAGTAATATTTTAACGTTAAAGTGAAAGTCTAGTATCTGCATAACATCAGATGGCGTGGATGCGCTATATCCTGCACACATTGGGGCACACTGAAAAACTCGGCTATCGCTTGAGTGCTAAGCCAAAAGTGCACTAATATATATACATAAACACACACAAATACACACACATACATAAACACATTTAAGCCCTGCCCAATCCAGCACCATGTCATATACTATATCCTTTAAATCACTTTTAAAACAAGTATTTAAATAATAAACTTTTATTTTGCAATTAATATGTTTAAATATAAGCGGTATTATTTTTTTAAATATATTTTAAACTAGATTACGAGTGGAGAGCTATTTAGTGATCCTGCTCGAGCGTTAACATCGCTAGGCGGAGGCTTTATGCACTCGTATTACAAATTTAAATAAAAAGTTTGTATAGAAGTAAAACCCGACGTCCGCTAACAAAATACTGTGACCGGGCTAACGTATTCTCCCCTTAGAAGTCAATGGAGAGCTAAACTAAACTAAAAAAAAAAACTAACACCTATAATTGTGCCCCATTCGAAGAATGTAATTTTTATTGTATATATATATATACTAGTGTTACAGCCCATGTACACAGGCCAAAATATCACCCTCCAAGATGCTTTCCCTAGCCTTTATCCCCCCCCCCCACTCTAGGATCCTCCTGTACCTCCTTTTCCCTCCTCCCCCTCTCCCTCCTTCCACCTCCCTGCCGCTCTTAGCATACATTTTTTCTGTAGTGTAGCGGTCCCACCTGTTCCCACCCCTCCCACCCCCTACAGTGATGGGACGCCCACCCGCCTCCCTCCTAACCCTCCCACACCACCAAAGATCGGCACCACCGCTTTCTCTACTTCGGTACCCCTGCAAGACTATTTCTGCACTGCCCCATTAAGGTGTTAAGGGCAAGTATTTTTATCTTGCACAGTCTCTACTTATAACTAATACTATAACTATATATAGTTATAACTATATAACTAATTATGAATATAATTAGTAACTGAAACAGCACATATGAGGGTTAGCCTTTATATATTTTTTTTTACTAAAGGAGCACTGTTTCAAATCCCTTTAACACATGAAAATGTATTTTCCGGAACTTGTTTGTTGAAAAGGTGTTTGTGACTACAGGCTTTTAACCCACAAATACATTTTTATGTGGTCACTTGCAAAACACAGCCAAGGTGAAAAAAACATTTTGGGAACAAATTATCGATAAATTGTGATCGATCCCAAGTCTGTAAAGGCCCTTGTGGAATTGATAACAAATAAAGCCCCAGTGGAGAATTAAGAATGTCCATTGACCTAGATTCAAAGATGCTTGATAGGTTGCTGAGGGGTCTCATTGTAAAGAAAAGTTCTTACCATTAATATCTGTAGTTGTGTGAGGTGCACAATACATGATATCTTACACATTTAATGAAAACTGTTGCAACACAGAAAAACTATTCTTACAGCCTCATTACTTTGGAATCACACTTGCAAAACAGTTTAATCACAAAAGATTTGCATGTAGGTAACGTAGTCTGATAAAGGGGTCCTCTGGATAGAATAAAAGGTATCTCCAGGAGTGATCTAGAGGAGCAATCAGAATTTTTTCCCCTACACCTTGGCCCAGCATACACAATTCATAAAGATTTTGTTGGCCCTGTGAAGTATCTTGTTTCATGGGGCCCAATGATCTAAACTTTGACAGATCATATGTGGTTCTTCCCACCGACCCTTTGCAGGGGCTGCCCTGGTGGAATTATGGTAAAAAAGAGTCAGTCCCTGCGAGTGGCTAGATGACTCCTATTGAAAGCAATGGAGCTTGCTTGAAATGGACACTTTGCTGCCTTAAACGAAGTTAGCAGTGAGCAGGGATGCACTTTAAAAGGTAAATTCTGCAGCCACTATAGATCACATTACGCTGATTTCTATGTATAGCATCTTATGATCGCCTATATTTTCGTATACATAGGTTTTCCTTCCTTAATTAGTGTTTTGAGTATTTTGCTAAAAGCTCAGCACCTTTTAGTTTGCGAGAAAAACTGTAAAATCTGTAGAGAGACAATCTTTACAGAATTATGCTGTGATTAGAGAGACAATTTCATATACGCCTGTGGAACACCCATGTTCAGTCCATTTTAGAAAAAAACAGCAATTACGTTTTGTATTTTGTACATCTAAGTATGAATTTTTTTTTTTTTTTTTGCGCATCCAGTGTACTTAAATTACAATTTATGCTGTGCATATTTAATACAATTTATTCCTGTGTAATTTACATACAAATTTTACGTTTATAATAAAATAAGATTTTTGGTGAAGAATTTTGTTACGCTTTTTGATGCACCCTAAGAATACAATTTCTTCCTGGTTATTTTTGTGTGAATCGTTTAACATTTTTTTTGTAAGATTTTTAAAATACAAATTTAATTGTTCACTTTTAGTAATGTATGCATCTCTTCTCCATACGAAAATGTATACGAGTAGGTATTTCCTGAGTGGGGTGTATCGGCAAGTAGGTATTCCCTGGGTGTGTTATATTGGGGGGTAGGTATTCACTGGGTGTGGTGTATAAGCAAGTAGGTATTCATTTGTTGTGGTGTATTGGCAAATAGGTATTCCCTAAGTTTCGTGTATTGAAGCGTAGGTATTCCCTGCGTGTGATGTATCAGGGGTTATCTATTCCCTGGGTAAAGTGTATCGGTGAGTAGTTATTCCCTAGGAGCAAGGCCGGCGCTTGTGCAAGGCAGAACAGGCAGCAGGGGGGCACCGAGAGCGGGAGGTCGATCTGCCTGACGCGGCTAGCGCTAAATGCGACTGCCTGTAGACAGTAGTAGTGCGCACACAGCGACAGCGTTAATCTGTGCCTGACTGCAACTTTAAATTAGCTATGTGGGCATGGGGCTTGCTTGCACTCAGCCTAGTGCATTAGTGCGTCTGTGGAGTGGAGCATCCCAGAGCGGGATATCAGGAGGAGGTAGATGTGGTGCCGCGTGACTAAAATAGATTAAAATGAAGTTAAGAGGTAGGTGGGCAGGGGTCTGGGAGCCAGCAGAGTGTAGAGTCCATAAGAAGCTTTAGCCACATCGTAAACACTAGTGTACAGGGAAGTAGTGAAGAAATAAATCTGTTTCCCCAGTGCCGCACTACTGCCATTGACCCCTGAGGCTGTTACACTCACACGATGTGAGTGACACAGCCTCAGGAGTAAATGGCGGTAGTGCGGCACTGGGGAAACAGATTTATTTTTTCACTGTTACGTGACTAACTGTTTTCCAGTGCGAAATGATGTGCTGTCCATCTCCTGATATTGATCAGGTCTCTCAAAGCAGGACATCAAGCCGAGAGCGATGATTAATGCTGTCTCATATTTGATTGTGCTGAATTATGCCAAGGCAGGTGCTGGTAATGATTGCTGTGCAGTTTGGAGTAATATTTTGAGCTGTCCACTGTGGAGTAGCGGCGCTATGTTATATTGAGCGATTCTTAGTTCTGTCCAGTAAGAAGTGAGACAGTACTGTAACAAAAACAAAAAATAAAAATCAGTGCGCCAAAGGTCGTATTACTAGTGCATGCGTGACACCAAAAAATAAAATAATGATTATAATCAAATAAAATAAAGACTCTAACTTAAGAATCTAAAAATGCAATCCTTAATGGGATAATACCAGTTGCTAAAAGGTTAAGCAATCATCCCAGAGCAAACTAAATACAAAATACTAACAGTGTACAAATAATTACAATACAAAGTGTTATTGATACTTAGTATCCCGAATGTCCGTTTAAAAGTTCAAATCTTTTTGGATGTGGTATCCAACTAGCAGAAGGCAAGCAGCTTCTTCAACCGAATCTTGTTGGTGACCCAAGATGAGAATCTATATGTAGAGTGAGACAAAAGAAGGCGAAAACATAGTGCAAAAATCAATAAAGTACGCTGATGTTGCAAGTGGTAATATACTCACAAGATGTCAGACACTTGAGAAGTGTCACGATAGCCTTCTGGACCCTTAGAGTCGTCCAGCTAACTCCCACTCCTATGTGGTATGATAGATAGATTATCCAATCCGTCCTCTTTCTCGGGCAGTCTGAATTAACTCAGATGGTAATCAGCACTCCAAAAAACTGTTTCAGCAGTCAGGGCTACAGATCCACAAGTCAGCTCCAGACCCACTGCTGGAAATGGTGTGTAATGGACAATAATACTGTAAAGGTAAAGATAGATTAAAATAAAGTTTGTGGCAAAAGTCTAATATCAAATAAAAAAGACTTTATTGAGCACAACGTTTCTCGGTCTGTACGTGACCGTTTCCTCAGGTGCAAATGTGTATCATTACACACAAATGTGTATCATTACACAGATACACATTTGCACCTGAGGAAACGGTCACGTACAGACCGAGAAACGTTGTGCTCAATAAAGTCTTTTTTATTTGATTTTAGACTTTTGCCACAAACTTTATTTTAATCTATCTTTACCTTTACGGTATTATTGTCCATTACACACCATTTCCAGCAGTGGGTCTGGACTGTTAGCGTGTAATCATACATTTGGGTCTGGAGCTGACTTGTGGATCTGTAGCCCTGACTGCTGAAACAGTTTTTGGAGTGCTGATTACCATCTAAGTTAATTCCGACTGCCCGAGAAAGAGGACGGATTGGATACACTATCATACCACATAGGAGTGGGAGTTAGCTGGATGACTCTAAGGGTCCAGAAGGCTATCGTGACACTTCTCAAGTGTCTGACACAGAGCTTTCCAAACTTTTCATGTTGGTGACACACTTTTTAGACCTACATCATTTTGCGACACGGTAATTAATTCAGTTGTACTAGCAAAAAGGAGGTTAAACTAACTTGTACACATACATAAATTATATAATAACAATGTATTTACAAGTAACAGTACTGTATGTGCAAGAATTAAAAAAAAGTTTAATAACACCAATAGCTACTTACTATTTTAATGGGATTCATGAGGTTGATGGGATGAACACAGTTTCTGAATATTTAGTGGAATATTAGATAAAGACACTCGCATTTCATCATCAAGAATTTTTAAGCTTCCACTTCCTTTCCATATATCAAGAGCAGGAGCAGCAATGCACTACTGGGAGCTAGCTGCAAGAAAACCCCTCTGACTTCAGCTCAGCGTTTAAGCTGCCACCCTCAGAGCTCCGTGAGCCCTACTGACTACTGCCCTCGCTGCAAACACACTGCTGTCTCACTCACTGACTACACATGCAGTCACGAGCCGATTAAGGAGACTACACGTGCAGTCAGGAGCCAATGTGCCGCCAAAGCCGCCAATGGGAATAGTTTCAGTCCCCACTGAGCTGCGCCAATTGGTTAAGATGATCTGTGACCCACTAGGTATCAATCATGTGTCAACCTTGTGATATGCATAGCAGGCAGGCGGAAAGTCAGAAACCAAAAAAAAAAATTTTTTTAAATTAAATTTAAAAAAAATTGTGCTGAAGCAGGGACACACCTACACACTGCTGCTGACACACTAGTGTGTCCCGACACACAGTTTGGAAAGCACTGGTCTGACATCTTGTGAGTATATTACCACTTGCAACATCAGCGTGTCATACTTTATTGTATTTTTGCACTATGTTGGCGCCTTCTTTTGTCTCACTCTACATATAGAAGTGAGACAGTCTTTACTGCCTGTACATGCGCAGCATCAGCTGTCTGGTTTGGCATTTAGCAGGAGAGTAAAATTCAGTGTCAAGCAGCAGTCACCATGAAACCCAGAGACAGACATGATTGTGCTAGCCAATCAGTAAGGGATTATGCTATGTAGGGCAAAGTTGCAGTTTTTACACACTGAAAGGAGGTTGAGGGCTCTGGTGGCTGAAAATGAAAGTGTCGTTTTTATTTTGAGAGAATTCATTGTTTTGTCATTTATAGCTTTTTGTGAACCATCAAAACATTGTTTGCTCCCCCCCCCCAAACAAAAAACATGCAATTTTTTGGGGGTTAATAAAGGGATTATCTATCTTTTCTTTTCTTTTTTTATTGAGGTAAATTTGGCAGACAAACAGATTTATACAGCATTACATATTCATCTTCAAAGAAAAGATATTACAGAGCCTATTATATAAGTTACAAAACAAATATCGATGTGACATTAACAGGGTCAATTATCAATATGGTAGAATGATTTGTGTACCTGGTATTGAATAAGGGTAAAATACGGCTATGCTACTATAAACAAATATGATGCTATGATAGGAGAAACCTCTTAGGAAACATCTTAAGGTGAAGTGTGATATACAAACCAAGCAATAAGATGTTGCGCCAATACTCTCCAAGAAGACATGCTATACTAGTGACCAGTGTTCCCTCTAAGGCCAGTTTTGTGAGCGGCCCAGCAGTGAAACAGTTAATTTGAGCAATTAGTAAACTTTACACAAAGCAGACTGCAATGTATGGTTCCCTTATTAACTGTTTCACTGCTGGGCAGCTCACAAAACTGGCCTTAGAGGGAACATTGCTAGTGACATAGCTTAAGGTCATTAGTGAGAGTAATGCTGTATAAAAATAAAATACAAACATGCTATTATATACTTTTATCCTTCTCCCTCATGTTAAGGGCCACTTTTGGACCCATATACGTAAAATAGAGCTGCTTTAACAGAAAGCTAGCTATAAAAGTAGAGACCACTTATGGATCTCAACAGGTTTACCTCGAGTTTTTAGGTTCTCAACAGAAAATAACCAGAACAATAACATGTAAAATACCAACACCTGCCCTTCAGTTATATGTTAACCAAACTATAGGTCTAAGAGACAATATAGATAAATCTCTGGAGTTCCCCTCATATAGCTTGGGTAGGAGAAGGAGATTAACACAGGATAAATAGGCCGAAGAAGGCGACTTAGGGAGCTGACTTCTGGAAGATATTAAAATTAACTAGTGCATATTATGATTTAAAGATGTACACTGCAACTTAGATGAGAAATAAAACAGTGTAAATATATAGAGCATTATAGCATAGGATGGACTGCATTAGAATTTAGGATTAGAGATTTGTAGGACACATTTAAAATCCAGCTAGGCTGTAAAACTGCAGATTGCGGGGGCTACATGTAAGCGAACTAAACCATCTAAGACATAAGATAAATTTGTATCGGGAAAGTTATAGCAGGACCAAGTATGCATAGTACTGGGTATAAATTTATATAGCATTTCTCTCAACTCTCCAAAGGGAAAGTATTGGCACAGGACCTGCCTGCGTCAGAAGCGTGGCCAACATGTAAGCGAAAGAGAGGCAAATCAGAGTGTAGGCCAGAATATTGGCAAATACAGTGTACATACCCCATGTTTAGTAAATACTTGGGCCTAGATTTGGAGTTTGGCGGTAGCCGTGAAAACCAGCGTTAGAGGCTCCTAACTCTGGTTTTAGGCTACCTCCGGTATTTGGAGACACTCAATAAAGGGTCTAACGCTCACTTTTCAGCCGCGACTTTTCCATACCGCAGATCCCCTTACGTAAATTGCGTATCCTATCTTTTCAATGGGATTTTTCTAACTTCGGTATTTAGAGTCGTGTCTGAAGTGAGCGTTAGAAATCTAACGACAAAACTCCAGCCGCAGAAAAAAGTCAGTAGTTAAGAGCTTTCTGGGCTAACGCCGGTTCATAAAGCTCTTAACTACTGTGCTCTAAAGTACACTAACACCCATAAACTACCTATGTACCCCTAAACCGAGGTCCCCCCACATCGCCGCAACTCGATTAAATTTTTTTAACCCCTAATCTGCCGACCGCCACCAACGTTATCCTTATGTACCCCTAATCTGCTGCCCCTAACACCGCCGTCCCCTATATTATATTTATTAACCCCTAATCTGCCCCCCACAACGTCGCAGCCAGCTACCTACACTTATTAACCCCTAATCTGCAGTCCGCATGCCGCCGCCAGCTACATTATCCCTATGTACCCCTAATCTGCTGCCCTAATATCGCCGACCCCTATATTATATTTATTAACCCCTAACCTGCCCCCCACAACGTCGCCGCCACCTACCTACAATAATTAACCCCTAATCTGCCTACCGCAAAGAGCCGCCAGCTACATTATAGCTATGTACCCCTAATCTGCTGCCCCTAACAGCGCCGACCCCTATATTATATTTATTAACCCCTAACCTGCCCTCCCTAACATCGCCGACACCTAACTTCAATTATTAACCCCTAATCTGCCGACCGAATATCGCCGCTATTCTAATAAATGTATTAACCCCTAAAGCTAAGTCTAACCCTAACACTAACACCCCCCTAAATTAAATATAATTTTAATCTAACGAAATTAATTAACTCTTATTAAATAAATTATTCCTATTTAAAGCTAAATACTTACCTGTAAAATAAATCCTAATATAGCTACAATATAAATTATAATTATATTATAGCTATTTTAGGATTAATATTTATTTTACAGGTAACTTTGTATTTATTTTAACCAGGTACAATAGCTATTAAATAGTTAAGAACTATTTAATAGCTAAAATAGTTAAAATAATTACAAATTTACCTGTAAAATAAATCCTAACCTAAGTTACAATTAAACCTAACACTACACTATCAATAAATTAATTAAATAAAATATCTACAATTACCTACAATTAAACCTAACACTACACTATCAATAAATAAATTAAATACAATACCTACAAATAACTACAATGAAATAAACTAACTAAAGTACAAAAAATAAAAAAGAACTAAGTTACAAAAAATAAAAAAATATTTACAAACATAAGAAAAATATTACAACAATTTTAAACTAATTACACCTACTCTAAGCCCCCTAATAAAATAACAAAGTCCCCCAAAATAAAAAAATGCCCTACCCTATTATAAATTACTAAAGTTCAAAGCTCTTTTACCTTACCAGCCCTGAACAGGGCCCTTTGCGGGGCATGCCCCAAGAAGTTCAGCTCTTTTGCCTGTAAAAAAAAAACATACAATACCCCCCCCCAACATTACAACCCACCACCCACATACCCCTAATCTAACCCAAACCCCCCTTAAATAAACCTAACACTAAGCCCCTGAAGATCATCCTACCTTGTCTTCACCATACCAGGTTCACCGATCCGTCCTGGCTCCAAAATCTTCATCCAACCCAAGAGGGGGCTAGACATCCATCTTCCGGCGGCTGAAGAGGTCCAGAAGAGGCTCCAAAGTCTTCATCCTATCCGGGAAGAAGAGTAGATCCGGACCGGCAACCATCATCTTCCAAGCGGCATCTTCTATCTTCATCCGATGAGGACCGGCTCCATCCTGAAGACCTCCACCGCGGACCCATCTTCATCCGGCGACGTCCAACTGAAGAATGACGGTTCCTTTAAGGGACGTCATCCAAGATGGCGTCCCTCGAATTCCGATTGGCTGATAGGATTCTATCAGCCAATCGGAATTAAGGTAGGAATATTCTGATTGGCTGATGGAATCAGCCAATCAGAATCAAGTTCAATCCGATTGGCTGATCCAATCAGCCAATCAGATTGAGCTTGCATTCTATTGGCTGATCGGAAAAGCCAATAGAATGCGAGCTCAATCTGATTGGCTGATTGGATCAGCCAATCGGATTGAACTTGATTCTGAATGGCTGATTCCATCAGCCAATCAGAATATTCCTACCTTAATTCCGATTGGCTGATAGAATCCTATCAGCCAATCGGAATTTGAGGGACGCCATCTTGGATGACGTCCCTTAAAGGAACCGTCTAACTTCAGTTGGACGTCGTCGGATGAAGATGGGTCCGCGGTGGAGGTCTTCAGGATGGAGCCGGTCCTCATCGGATGAAGATAGAAGATGCCGCTTGGAAGATGATGGTTGCCGGTCCGGATCTACTCTTCTTCCCGGATAGGATGAAGACTTTGGAGCCTCTTCTGGACCTCTTCAGTTGCCGGAAGATGGATGTCTAGCCCCCTCTTGGGTTGGATGAAGATTTTGGAGCCAGGACGGATCGGTGAACCTGGTATGGTGAAGACAAGGTAGGATGATCTTCAGGGGCTTAGTGTTAGGTTTATTTAAGGGGGGTTTGGGTTAGATTAGGGGTATGTGGGTGGTGGGTTGTAATGTTGGGGGGGGGGTATTGTATGTTTTTTTTTACAGGCAAAAGAGCTGAACTTCTTGGGGCATGCCCCGCAAAGGGCCCTGTTCAGGGCTGGTAAGGTAAAAGAGCTTTGAACTTTAGTAATTTAGAATAGGGTAGGGCATTTTTTATTTTGGGGGGCTTTGTTATTTTATTAGGGGGCTTAGAGTAGGTGTAATTAGTTTAAAATTGTTGTAAGATTTTCCTTATGTTTGTAAATATTTTTTTATTTTTTGTAACTTAGTTCTTTTTTATTTTTTGTACTTTAGTTAGTTTATTTCATTGTAGTTATTTGTAGATATTGTATTTAATTAATGTATTGATAGTGTAGTGTTAGGTTTAATTGTAACTTAGGTTAGGATTTATTTTACAGGTAATTTTGTTATTATTTTAACTAGGTAACTATTAAATAGTTCTTGACTATTTAATAGCTATTGTACCTGGTTAAAATAATTACAAAGTTACCTGTAAAATAAATATTAATCCTAAAATAGCTATAATATAATTATAATTTATAGTGTAGCTATATTAGGATTTATTTTACAGGTAAGTATTTAGCTTTAAATAGGAATAATTTATTTAATAAGAGATAATTAATTTCGTTAGATGTAAATTATATTTAACTTAGGGGGGTGTTAGTGTTAGGGTTAGACTTAGCTTTAGGGGTTAATACATTTATTAGAATAGCGGTGAGCTCCAGTCGGCAGATTAGGGGTTAATAATTGAAGTTAGGTGTCGGCGATGTTAGGGAGGGCAGATTAGGGGTTAATACTATTTATTATAGGGTTAGTGAGGCGGATTAGGGTTTAATAACTTTATTATAGTAGCGCTCAGGTCCGCTCGGCAGATTAGGGGTTAATAAGTGTAGGCAGGTGGAGGCGACGTTGTGGGGGGCAGATTAGGGGTTAATAAATATAATATAGGGGTCGGCAATGTTAGGGCAGCAGATTAGGGGTACATAGGGATAATGTAAGTAGCGGCGGTTTACGGAGCGGCAGATTAGGGGTTAATAATAATATGCAGGGGTCAGCGATAGCGGGGGCGGCAGATTAGGGGTTAATAAGTGTAAGGTTAGGGGTGTTTAGACTCGGGGTACATGTTAGAGTGTTAGGTGCAGACGTAGGAAGTGTTTCCGAATAGCAAACAATGGGGCTGCGTTAGGAGCTGAACACAGCTTTTTTGCAGGTGTTAGTTTTTTTTTCAGCTCAAACAGCCCCATTGTTTCCTATGGGGGAATCGTGCACGAACACGTTTTTGAGGCTGGCCGCGTCCTTAAGCAACTCTGGTATCGAGAGTTGAAGCTGCGTTAAATATGCTCTACGCTCCTTTTTTGGAGCCTAACGCAGCCTTTATGTGGACTCTCAATACCAGAGTTATTTTTATGGTGCGGCCAGAAAAAAGCCGGCGTTAACTACGCGGGTCCTTACCGACAAAACTCTAAATCTAGCCGTAGGTGTTTTATGCAGTTAAAGAGTTGAAATAAACAAACACTATAGGATCACAGTTGCTCTTTATACCCATTTTACATTTGTTAAGCAGTTACCTATATCTCCAAACTAATTCCAGTGGCACTTCATATAGTAGAATTAACATCCTAATATCATGTCCCACAATCTGTGTATAAAAAGCAAGGTGTCACAGATGAAATAGTGGAAGTCCATACAAACATCTCTATCTTGATGTCAAGTCACACAGACTAGTTAGTGGTATGTCCCACGAATTAAGTCTCCATTAGTCCCCTTTAGCGACATACAAGCTGCACGGTAAGTAATAAAAATAGTCAGCAGCCCTTATCTTATTCTCTGCTCACAAAGGACCCAAAGACCTTCAGGGTCCCATTTGAAAAAATAGTGTAGCAGTGCGGTGATGGCAGAAAATAACCAGAGCATTAACATGTAAAATACCAACACCTGCCCTTCAGTTATAAGTTAACCAAACTATAGGCCTAAGAGACAATATAGATAAAGCTCTGGAGTTCCCCTCATATAGCTTGGGTAGGAGAAGGAGATAAACACGGGATAAATAGGGTGAAAAAAGATGACTCAGGGAGCTGACTTCTGGAAGATATTAAAATTAACTAGGGCATATTATGATTTAAAGGTGAACACTGCAACTTAGATGAGAAATAAAACAGTGTAAATATATAGAGCATTATAGCATAGGATGGGCTGCATTAGAAAAAACCCAGCTAGGCTGTAAAACTGCAGATTGCGGGGGCTTCATGCAAGCAAACTAAACCATCTAAGACATAAGAGAAATTTGTAAGAGAAAGAGAGGCAAATCGGAGTGTAGGCCATAATATTGGCAAATAAAGTGTGCATACCCCATGTTTAGTAAATACTAGGTGTTTTATGCAGTTAAAAAGATTAAATAAACCAACACTAGGGGATCACAGTTGCTCTTTATACCCATTTTACATGTATTAAGCAGTTACCTATATCTCCAGACTAATTCCAGTGGCACTTCATATAGCAAAATTAACATCCTAATATCATGTCCCACAATCTGCGTATAAAAAGCAAGGTGTCACAGATGGAATAGTTAGAGTCCAAACAAACATCTCTTTCTTGATGTTGAGTTACACATACAAGTTAGTGGTATGTCCCACGAGTTAAGTCTACATTAGTCCCCTTTAGCGACATACAAGCTGCACGGTAAGTAATAAAAATAGTCAGCAGCACTTATCCCATGCTCTGCTCACAAAGGACCCAAAGACCTCCAGGGTCCCTTTTGAAAAACAGTGTAGCAGTGCGGTGATGGGTGAATAGCTCCTGCGATGTTGTCAGGGATTGTCCTGGGTCTCCGGGGATCACAATGTTAGAGACACGCTCTTGTGCACGGAGTAACAGCGCTTGCAAAATACGCTGAATGTTCCCTCTGCTCTGCTGCTCAGCATCCAAGAGGTCAGTACCGATAAGAGTGTAGACCTGGGATAAACATGTGGGTTTTTTGAGAACAGTCGTTGTTCTATTTGCCAGCTTGCTCCCTTGCCTTCCCGCCACTATGCTCCGGATCTCTTACAAGTCCATCGGATGCAGGGTGTTGACGCCGGGGCCCCAGGACGCCGCCACTCCTACTCTCCGACTGGATGCTCTCAGTGCGGTTGGGCTGCGGGGCCAAAGAGGTATCGCATCTGTCCAGTGCAGGGTAGAGTCCGCTTTCTAATGCAGCGTGGTGGCTCAGGAGCAACCTGCGCATCTCCACAAAAAAGTTTGATGGGATCTCCATTTTAAATAGGTTGAAGCAGGCGTTAGTTGGTAAGCAATGCTGTGATTTATACAAACAGTGTCTTATTGTTTTGAGAACTTGCAGTGGCTTGCGGTTCATCACTGCTTCCTAACGACAGCGGCAAATGATTGCTCTGCCGGGGGAGGGTTAGAATGGTAGGCCGCAACCTCTAGTACTTGCCGGGGAGCTGAGAATGACATTAAATCCAGAAATAATAATAGTGCCCAATACAGGTTGCTGAGCTGCCTCAGATTCTCGAGGAAAATACATACAATGTAGTATTAAGGCTAAGATATCAAATGGATTTGTGCTGGAAATAGATAGAGCTGAAAAACATGAGACCTATCATGGCCGCCACCCGGAAGTACCCCCGATTATCTATCTTTTAAAACAATAAAACTCTATTGTAGCTTGTCCCTTTATGGTACTCCTCTAAGATCTGGCATTGCTTTATTACTATTTTAAATGTCTATTCAACAGTTTAAAATTAACAATTCGGGGTTAATTTATTAAAGTCTGGCGGACATGATACGCTCCATGCACAGGAACATCATTTTAATGGAATTGGTGATGTAGTGATCTAATTGTGAAATTGCAGGACAGGGCCTTTTGGCTTGCAGACAGTGTATCAGTAGCAACACTATCCTACTCATATTATTTGCTTATTGTCGGGGGGTTATGGTGTCGTGGTGGGGGATTGGGGATGAGAGGGGGGGGTGTCAAAATGCACCTTTGCCTGTGTAGACAAAAATCCTTGCACCGGCCCTGTCTGGGAGTGGTGTATCAGCAAGTAAGTATTCCCTGTGTGTGATGTATCTGCGAGTAGGTATTTCCTGGTGTATCAGCCAGTAGGTATTTACTGATTGAGTAGATATTCCCTGGGTGTGATCTGTCAGTGATTAGGTATTAAAATGACGTGGTGTATTGGTGAGTAGGTATTCCCTGTGTGTGGTGTATTGGCGGGTAGGTATTCACTGGGTGTGGTGTATTGGCGGGTAGGTATACACTGGGTGTGGTGTATAAGCAAGTAGGTATTCATTTGTTGTGGTGTATTGACAAATAGGTGTTCCCTAAGTGTGGTGTATTGGCGAGTAGGTATTCCCTGGGTGTCGTATTTACTGGATGTGGTGTATAAGCAAGTAGGTATTCATTTGTTGTGGTGTATTGGCAAATAGGTATTTCCTAAGCGTGGTGTATTGGCGAGTAGGTATTCCCTGGGCGTGGTGTATTGGCGACAAGGTATTCCCTGGGTGTTCTATTGGCAGGTAGGTATTCCCCGGGGTTTGGTGTATTGGCGAGTAGGTATTCCCTGGGTGTGTTGCTTTGGCAGGTAGGTATTCCCTGGGTGTATTGTATTGATGAGTAGGTATTCCCTGGGTGCCGTTTATCAGCGAGTAGGCATTCCCAGGGTGTGGTGTATTTAAAGATTAAAATATTAAAAACCTGCTGACATTTCTGTGCAAGGAAAACATTATTTCACCTCTTTATTTCAAAGCTGATGAGGTTGTTTCAAATAAATATTTACTTTAAATCAAATATACCACTGTATATACAAATATAGGCAAACTAATCTACTTTTTAAATGTATCATATCATGTTTAAATAATATTTAAAGTGATGCTGGTGTCCTCCTTATGCAGTCTAGAGGCTACTGATTCATGTATAGGGTGATGTTTCCAAGGTCTATAAGTGTATATGGGATAAATCTTACTACTCACTGGTCCTGCGAGTCTACACCACTCTTCATTATGAATTTCACTTTCTTCACAGTGAACTTTTTTTCTGATGAGCTCAATCTGTGAGTTTTATTAAATCTAGGGCAAGCTTTACGTAACTGTCATGATAATATCCTAAAGTAAATAGTATCTGAGATATTTTGTGTGAAGACATTTTCTTGTTTTTTGGTATAACTGAAGTGGACACCTATTCATTTAACAAAATCTAGTGAATGTATACAATCAAGCATCAGTAACTTTTATTGATCTGAAGCAATTTATTTTCTGCACTGAATTTAATTTATAATCATTTCACAGTATGCTGTATAAAACTGTCTACTGGCTGATGGACACGAGGTATCACACGTTACACATCCCTAACGTCATACCAGACAAATTAGAATATCTCAGGATATGTTTTAACTATTTTATGTTAATGGGTGGTCAAACAATGCAGATATGTCATGCCTGGTAAGTGTATGGCTACTGTATATACCTAAATAAAATTATAATGTGTCCTATAATTTCAACCAGGGGTTGAGAGCTGGTCTATGCCCAGCAATAAATGGGGTGGCTATATTCCTTGCCCGCTCTAAAATGTGATTAGACAGAAACGCTATGATTACGACAACTAGCAGAAATGCGTAAGTCTGTGTGCTGCGCCCTTCATGTGTCCAAGCTTTGAAGCTTCCTGTATGCTGTTTTAATACTGGAAAATAAAAGTTACATTTTATGGAGTGATCCCCGTCTTTTGAATTCACTAGACAGAAACTTGACCTTAGCCAAAAAATGTATTTAGTGTTGAAATTGGAAAATAGCTTTACTATCTAATGTGTGCGTATGAAACAATTTAGGTAGGTTCCACTATTACTAAGCACAACACAAATGCATGTGTCAGGTACAAGCTAATCAGGGTGAATTGAAAAAGGCTTAATTAAATAAATATGCAGTCAAAATTACATTTTTATTGTTCAGATTGAGCATGTAATATTAAAGCACTTTTAAATTCACTTCTATTGACAAATGTGCTTTGTTCTCTTGGTATTTTTTTATTTAAAAGCATATGTGCATATGATCATCAGCAGCAATGTACTACTGTGAGGCTGGCTGGTAATTGGTAGCCACACACATTTGTCTTTTGTCATTGGCTCACAAGATGTGCCCAGCTAGCTCCCAGTAGTGGACTGCTAATCTGAAGTTGATTCCAGGTATGAGCTGCATATAACTATGTGTTTAATACAATTGCAGGGGTTAAATACATTGATATTTGCTAGCAAAAGTAAAATAATAAAATCCTCTAAAATATTGGAACATTTTGTTTTTGCACTTTTACACAGAAAATACAAAATAATAAATACGTATATTGATGATATTATTTAAAAAAAAAAAAATAGATGTCAAAGCCAGAATTATGTTTTCTTTTACCTTAAAATTCTTGTAACAGCACAACATGTGGTACAGCTCTCTAAACCAGCATCATGTATGTTTCCATATGCCTTTGAAATGTGATGGGCATGGAAATAAATGTTTTCCTATCTGAGAAACTTTGGTTTGAATGAACTTCATTTCACTATCCATATTGAAGAAAGGGGAGTCATTGAAAAAGTACTGTATGTGATTATTTAGATCAGGCTCTGCACACAAAACGTTTGCAGTGACGTTGGTACTTACCTAAATATTCTTTGAAGTTTATGCTTTAGCATAGATGTCATTAAAGAAAGTTGAAAAACCAATCTGTGACCTTTCTGGGAATCCATGCAGTTGAACGAATAACACATCTTAGCACTGTACTTGATATACAGCTTCCCATACTAAGAAATTCAAGGCACATTTATGTTCTTAGCTGATGACGTCTTAAATTTGTGCTAGGCTGGAAAATATGAGGAAACATTCTGTATTTTTTTGAATGTGCATATTTTCACTCTTTCAAGACTAATCAGTAGAATACAGTTAATTTTATACATAATTTATATATCTGTTTAAAATTTTTTCAGGGGAAGCTACAAAGCAAGTAAATATTAGGTATAGTATAGTTGTTAATTGTTTAATACTTACATAGATATAATAAGCTTTAACATCACCCAGAGAGAGTTTGAATACATAGCACAATATTATGCCCCCCCCCCCTCTTTGGGTGGAAGGTGGAAGTAGTTGGCTGCTGCAGAAAGCTTAAAGGTACCGGATAGGGGGTAAATATTCAAATCCCCCAATCTCAGCACCCTTATGCCCTAGATACCTTCAAGACCCACCATTTAAAAGGTAATGTGTGTATTGCGAGTTAAAATATAGTAACTATTTTTTTAAAATTAAAAATACCCACTTCTTACACCTAAAATTGGTATTGATGACATATTTACCTTTAGTTAAGAAGTGTAGAGATGCTTTCTTTATTTTTGATCACATGTATAATTAAATGATAAAAGACACTGTGCGCATGCGCATGTCCATGGCTGCTTTAAAACGAAATGTGAGGACTAGATTTCCTCTCCATCAAGATTTGCTACCTCCATGTGCGCATGCTTGTAATTACCTAATCACATTCCACACATTGTTTTAGAACATATGTGGAGTGCGATTATGCAATTGCGCGCATGCGCATTCAAAGGTAGCAAATCTTGACGCAGTGGCAAACTTCTGAGAGTCACCACTGTCAGTAGAATGTCACAATGAGGGCATGGTCTGACACATTTCACAGTGCTCCTCAATGCTTCATCAGAGGCGTTGATGAAATTGGAACTTTTAACTAATACGCTTAGATTGGTGTTTTTGCACACACCGGTAAAACTTTCAAGGAACATCACACATCAATCTTATTTTTTTACTATTTTCACATGAACATATATTGTTTTATGGTGCTTTGATAATAGACTTTATAAATGCAATATTTATTATTATTAAATAATTTATTTGTAAGTTTTCATTCTATGGGGAATATTTAGCAAAGCGTCAACTTTGTTGCATTCGCTGGCGTCAATACGCTCGCCAGAGATCGCTACTGTGAACCTATTTATGACACCCTTATTTATGAAAAAATCTGTCGAAAACACGCGTGTCAAGTCCGGCGCGATGAGCATCGGACTGAGCATCGGACTTTTGATAAATAAGAGTCATCGATGTTGCGAATATCCTTATCTATCTAATTATTTACCCTGAATGTCTATCAATTGAAGACATTTTAGTCTTCTTATTGCAACTTTATTCATACCATTGTAAATATATCTTATAATATACTGATTGATATATATGTGTGTGTATATATAAATATATATATATATATATACAGTATATATATATATCTATATCTTTAAATATATATATATATATGTGTGTGTGTGTGTGTATGTATATATATCTGTTATGTCAATTTCTTAAAAATGTTTACATGTTCCTCAATGTTGTAATGTTTGAATAAAGCAATGTTGTCTTTCATATCTCTGTATTTATTCATACGACTATTTGTAGATATTGTAAATATATTATTAATCAGATCAATAATATTTGAAAATATAACGTAATGTGAAGCATTAGTCAATTGATTGTTCAATTTCAAAGAATGTTCTGATCTTAAAGGGACACTGAACACAAATTTATTCTTTCGTGATTCAGATAGAGCATGCAATTTTAAGCAACTTTCTAATTTACTCCTATTATCAAATTTTCTTCGTTCTCTTGCTAACTTTATTTGAAAAAGAAGGCATTTAAGCTAAGGAGCCAGACAATTTTTGGTTCAGGACTGGACAGCATTTGTCTATTGGTGGGTGAATTTATCCACCAATCAGCAAGAATAACCCAGTTTGTTCACCAAAAATCGTCCGGCATCTAAACTTACATTCTTGCTTTTCAAATAAAGATACCAAGAGAATGAATACAATTTGATAATAGGAGTAAATAGAAAGTTGCTTAAAATGGCAGGCTCTATCTGAATCACGAAAGAAAAAAATTGGGTTCAGTGTCCCTTTAACCCCTTAGTGACCAGACCACTTTTACATTTGATGATCGTTTGGGACCAAGGTTTTTTTTTACATTTCTGCAGTGTTTGTGTTTAGCTGTAATTTTCCTCTTACTTTTTTACTGTACCCACACATATTATATACTGTTTTTTTCGCCATTAAATGGAATTTCTAAAGATACCATTATTTTCATCTTATCTTATAACTTACTATAAAAAGGATTATAAAATATGAGGAAAAATGGAAAAAAACAAACTTTCTCTAACTTTGACCCCCAAAATCTGTTACACATCTACAACCACCAAAAAAACACCCATGCTAAATAGTTTCTAAATTTTGTCCTGAGTTTAGAAATACCTAATGTTTATATGTTCTTTTCTTTTTTTGCAAGTTATAGGGCAATAAATACAAGTATCACTTTGCTATTTCCAAACCATTTTTTTTAAAATTAGCAATAGTTACATTGGAACACTGATATCTGCCAGGAAACCCTGAATATCCCTTGACATGTATATATTTTCTTTTAGTAGACAACCCAAAGTATTGATCTAGGCCCATTTTGGTATATTTCATGCCACCATTTCACCGCCAAATGCGATGAAATAAAAAAAATCGTTCACTTTTTCACAAACTTTTTCACAAACTTTAGGTTTCTCACTGAAATTACTTACAAACAATTTGTGCAATTATGGCACAAATATTTGCAAATGCTTCTCTGGGATCCCCTTTGTTCAGAAATAGCAGACATTTATGGCTGTGGCATTACTTTTTGGTAATTAGAAGGCCGCTAATTGCCGCTGTGCACCACACTTGTATTAGGCCCAGCAGTGAAGGGATTAATTAGGTAGCTTGTAGGGAGCTTGTAGGGTTAATTTTAGCTTTAGTGTAGTGTAGTAGACAACCCAAAGTATTGATCTAGGCCCATTTTGATATATTTCAAGCCATAATTTTACTGCCAAATTCGATCAAATAAAAACTTTTTCACTAACTTTGGGTTTCTCACTGAAATTATTTACAAACAGCTTGTGCAATTATAGCACAAATGGTTGTAAATGCTTCTCTGGGATCCCCTTTGTTCAGAAATAGCAGACATATATGACTTTGGCATTGCTTTTTTGTAATTAGAAGGCCGCTAAATGTTGCTGCGCACCACACTTATTTTATGCCCAGCAGTGACGGGGTTAATAAGGTAGCTTGTAGGGAGCTTGAATGGTTAATTTTAGCTTTAGTGTAGAGATCAGCCTCCCACACATCCCACCCCCTGATCCCTCCCAAACAGCTCTCTTCCCTCCCCCACCCCACAATTGTCCCCGCCATATTAAGTACTGGCAGAAAGTCTGCCAGTACTAAAATAAAAGGCTTTTTTTTTTTTGTTGCTTTTTTTTTTTAAATATATATTCTGCTGTGTAGGATCCCCCTTAGCCCGCAACCTTCCTGATCCCCCCCAAAGAGCTCTCTAACCCTCCCCTCACTAACTATTCGCCACCATTTTGGGTACTGGCAGCTGTCTGCCAGTACCCATTTTGCAATCAAATGTGGCCTTTTTTTAAAAAAAAAAACTCACTTTTTCTGTAGTGTAGCTGCCCCCCTCCATACCCTACCCCTCCCCCTTCCAGATCCCTTTTAAAAAATTATTCCTCCCTCCTCTGGCAGCCCTCAAACCTCGCACACCACCCTCTCCCACCACTTACATTTTTTATATGCGGCCAGATCCCGGGCGCGTGCACACACCCCGCTTGTCAGGCATTTCCCACTGCTGGCTGGAAGCTTGCCAGTGATGGGCCGCCCACCCGCCTCCCTGCAGCTGCTCCCACCCACCAACGATTGGTACCATCGCTGGCCGATGCAGAGAGGGCCACAGAGAGTCTCTCTCTGCATCGGTGTGCCAAAAAAGGTATTGCAGTGATGCCTCAATATCGAGGCATCACTGCAATACCTTGAAAGCGTCTGGAAGCGATTATGATCGCTTCCACCGCTTGAAACCCCTGAGGACGTACAGGGTACATCCTTGGTCATTAACTGACAGTTTTTGTAGGACGTACCCTGTACGTCCTTGGTCGTTAAGGGGTTAAAGGGACATCAAACTCATATATGTTATTTCATTATACTGATAGACAATCTCAAGCAACATTAATCATTTTCACTTCTATTATTCCTCAGATATCCTATTAGAAATAGCAATGCACATGTGTAAGCCAATCACATGATTCATTTATGTGCAGACATCAATCAGCAGCTATATACTTTATGTAAAGATGCTCCTCATTAAAGCATAGAAAAAATAATGAAGATAAATAAAATATACATCAAACAAAATAATAATCAATAATATTGCATGCTATTTATACATAATTCAACATATATATTTTTTTCGTGTCCCTTCAAGATAATACTTAAAGTAATACAGCGATACCATTATTTTTATTAAATATAGATGTATTTATTTTTTTTGTTAAAAAAAACCCAGTAACAAACATAATGATAAAAAAAAAAATTAAAAAAAATTCCTTCAAAGCCTTCTGAATTCCCATAACTGCATCTGCAACAGTTCTGGTTCAGTTGGCCAAATAATAGTGGCAGGAAGGGGTCTGTCTGTGTCCTCCGATCTCGAGCTGTAATAAAAACACAAAATAAAATATTTTATAACAATTCACTTTCAAGATAGAAGTGTTAAAACATGATATGATAATTAAAATTTCTTACATTCTGTTCCAGCCACCTCCTCTTTGGGTCTCCCCGGCGAGCTGGCTGCGCTGCTGGCGCTTCTTCCTCCACAGAAGATTCCTCTGTTTCAGCTGTCAGAGATAAAGCACAAAAAAAAACATTGTTATGGATGCGGGATTTGTGACAAGGCCTATATTATACACAACATTGTTAAAAAAACAGAAAGAAAAATATGGTCTACAAATTCACAATCAATATAGAAGTGTCAAAACATGATATTCTAATTTCTTACATTCCGTTCCAGCCACCTCCTCTTCTGGTCTCCCCGGCGAGCTAGCTGCTGGTGCTTCTTCCTCCACAGAAGATTCCTCTGTTTCAGCTGTCAGAGATGAAGCATAAAGAAACAAACATTGTTATGGATGCAAGATATGTGACAAGGCCTATATTATACTCATCATTGTTGTAGACTGTTAGAACAACATGATGATAAAAATCAAATATGTGAATTCAAAAACACAATCCCTTACATTAACCTGCATCATGAAATATATTTTTTCCAACTCTCTCTTTTATGGTAAATAATGAAAACATGTTGCTGTATTGTAAAATTACCTTCGGTATCAGGGACATCCAAATCTGTCCCTGACTCATCCTCCTTCGGAATCACTAGCAGAGTCAGAGGCAGCGGTGGGGAGGAGCGGTTGCTGCGTGGCATGTCCATGGAGACCGTCATGAGATAACGGGGGATCCTATCCCTTGGCCTCGATAAATCTGTGAACATATAAAGATGTATGTCACCCTAATTATGATGATCTGGATAAGATGTTGAAGGAGAGTGTTGATCTGTTTAGAACAGAGTTAGACAACTTCAAACTTAGAAAGTTTAAACGTGATAATGACGATTATATGAATAATAGGGTTTATGATTGGCATATTTTAAAAAGGAAAAATAGATCAAACAAGAAAGGGTCTAACTATACTAATAAAACTAAAACTACAAACATAGATAAGAGAGTTACCTTCTCTGATTCTGATGCCAGTGACCAGGAATCTAATCTTCATTTAGCCAAGAGTGGTTCAAGTGAACAGTCAGATGAAGAAGAAACTAGGGAGATAGTTAAGCACAAATCTAAGACACAAAGAACAACAAATTAACAGGCTCAACCTAGGTTTGAACCTATTGTCACTAGGAATAGCCAGAGAGACACATCACAAGCAGAAACCTCAATGAGATGCAGGGAGTTTCTTAGTAATCATGAGAGTGACTTTTCTACACTTAGTGCTCCTATTAAGTTGTGTCTAAAACCACATAGCACCAGCCAGCACCCTTTAGGACAGGTGGGGATGGAAACAGAGGGAGGAGGGGGAAGAGGAAGAGGCGTAGGAAGAGCCCAAAGGGGCAGGAGAGGAAGGGGTTGTTACAACAAATACAAAATATAAAAATTGTGAATTTGTCTGAAACTATACTTAGTGAGGATGAAATCTCCCTCTTAGGTATGGGGTTAGGATTTGTCCCCAGTGTTCCCTTTGATCTTTTTGAGATGATTACGGATGTTAATCGTTTAGTGAGAGACCTCACACTAAAAATTTTTTGTCTGAGCAGGGGGAACACTGGGGAAAATCAGACCCCCTCTTCAATTACACAAGAGAGATACAAGGATATACCCCCCATAATAGATACCATGGATTTCACGGAAGCATGTGATTTCCAGCTTCTGCAGGATCTTTACTTTGAGTCAGGGGATTTGAACTCTTTTGCAAAGACTGAACATATTGGTTATAAACCACTTTCAGTTTTCTATCCTACCAAAGAAAGGGGTCCTTTCCTTGAGGCCTTTCATAAATTGGTAGAGGATGATCTTATACTCCTGTCAAGATACCACAGGGCTGCCCCCCCAAATCTGACCCATCAACAGAAACTAGCTTTGGATTCTCTTAAAGAGAAAGATGGAATAGTCATCAGACAGGCGGATAAGGGGGGCAGCATTGTGGTGCTTGACAGAGCAAAGTACATACAGGAAGCAGAAAGGCAAATCCTTGATACAACAGTGTATCAAACTCTCTCCAGAGATCCTACCCCAACCTTTAAATTACAATTATTGGATCTTTTAGACGATGGTTTGCAGGAGGGTCTCATTGACCAGGATACCTATGAATACCTAAATGTCAAGACACAGTCTATCCTGATTTTCCATCACCTCCCCAAGGTGCACAAATCCTTGGAGGAGGTGAGGGGGAGACCCATTGTTTCAGGCATTGAATCTTTATTCGAGAGAATTTCTTCTTGGATTGAGTCCCTCCTGCAACCCCTGGTTCTGCAATTGCCCTCCTACCTGAGGGATACCACCCATCTGTTGAACAGTCTGGAACAAGTAATTTGGGACGCAGACTGTTCATGGATTACGGTGGATGTGGTGGGCCTTTATTCGTGTATTCCACACAAATGTGGTCTAGAATCTATTAGGTTTTCATTAGACATGTATAGCAACTATGATGAGAACTTAAAGGCATATATATTAAGAGTACTTCAATTTCTCTTGAGTCATAATTATTTTAAATTTGAAGATCATTTCTTTCTCCAAAGGCATGGGACCGCGATGGGTGCAAAATTTGCCCCAGCCTATGCAAATCTTTTCATGGGCTGGTGGGAAAGGTCCCACGTCTTTGGAGAACAGAACACACAGAGAAGCAAGATCAAATCATACAAGAGGTATATAGACAACTTGCTTTTCGTATGGACTGGGTCTAAGGAAGAAGCAATGCAATTTCACGAATATTTAAATACGAACAGAGTGAACTTGCAATTCACGTTTGCTTGGGAGAAATTGACAGTTCCATACTTGGATGTTGCTCTTACTGGCGATATAATTAATCAAAAGGTAATAACAACTCTATATAGGAAGCCTATTACATCCAATACCATTTTGCACGCCAAATCCAGTCATCCAAGACATACTGGGTTCGGAGTGGAAAAAGGACAGATGATTAGATTAAAGAGGAATTGCTCCCTTGACTCTGATTTCCAGAGGGAAGCTATTAATCTCAAGACACAATTATTGGAAAGAGGCTATCACCCAAAAATTGTAAAGAGGGCGTATGTGGAAGTTAATAGAATGGAGCGATCTAGTATGCTCCAAAAGAAGGGTACAAATCAAAGTGAAACTTTTAATATAAATAGACCCACCTTTACCACTACCTTTAGTCCACAATTCAGAGAAATATGTGGTATCATAGATAAGCATCTCTCAGTGTTAACGGGTGATGAAGGTCTCAAATGTTTTGTAGAGGAAGGCTGCAATTTTGTCCCTAAAAGAGGACGAACTATAGGTAATATCCTAGCCCCAAGTATGCTTAAGAAACCACGCACAAGTGGGAACAGCTGGCTTTCAGTAAAAGTGCACTTCAAGTGCCACTTTACGGCTTGCATTGCTTGCAGCCATACAAATGTGACTAATCGCTTCCAGTCTAGGGTCACACAAAGGGTGTTTCTTCTTTCTAATTGTACAAACTGTAGAACCACATATGTCATATATGTAGCAGAGTGTACAGAGTGCAACAAACAGTATGTGGGTTGTACGACCCGTGAGGTGAGGTTCCGGATCAGGGAACACCTTAATAACATTGAAAAGGATATAGATGTCTCTAATCTGGTTCATCACTTCATAACAGTACACCATAAAGTGGTCAGAACATTCAGATGGCAAGTTATTGAACTTATAAGAAATACTCCACGAGGGGGAGACAGAACTACCAAACTACTACATAGGGAGGCATTCTGGATCTTCACCCTGCAGACTAGATGTCCACAGGGATTTAATGCTACAGGAGATATAATCAATCATTGGCAATTTTAATTGTAAGTACTATAATTCACTATCTTCAGCCCTAAGTATACCCGATTAACAGGGTTAGGCCTTTATGACTAGGTTATCAAAACTAATTAACAAGGGTACCCATTACAACAGGATTCTTTATCACAGTCTAAAGCTAGTTAGTAGGGGGATAAAAATATTTTTAGCTTAATAGCATTCAGGTAACTTAATATGAGATTGCCTAATATGGTAAGAAGGATTTATACCAAACAGCGTAGAATCAATTAATATTTTGAATTAACAGTGCTATATGATTATTTATTTCCCCTTAAGGCTTACTTAGTACAGACAATAAAGTTATATCAGGGACAATTTTGTTAAGGTTCTGATGTCCCTGTATTGAACTGTTTAGCAGAGGTACCTTTTAATGTTATTTGCTTTAGTTTAACATCCATTGGCATTATAAAGATAATTATTTTTGTGTTTAAAGAAGAGGCAATACTAGCTAAAGGTCTATATCCATTTGGAATTAAGTCAGTATCTTTTACTTGATGTTTGCATAATTGAAATGTCGCAAATAGCTTGTATTCCCAGAAACAGCTGTTGAGCCTTGTGACTAATTTTTCTTTGACTATTTAAGGGTTAACGCCGGATGTAGCAGCATGGCCTATGATTAAGGCATTTTTAAGCCGAAACGCGTAAGACCGGCTACGTCTTAATCTGGTGGCACAAGCTATTTTTATTATTTTATGTTGATGTGTCGATTTTGTACCTGATGTCCAATAAATAAGAAGTTGATGCTTTCAAGATGGTTCGCTGGATTTCATTTCTTTGATATAAAGATGTATGTCAACATTAGATACATGTGCTATTTTTTGATCTGCATAATGTTTTTTCAGCTGCAACGCATGGAAATTGTATTCTTATAATGAAACTAACAACCTATTAAAAATAAATAAATAATATATATACACACACACACATATATACATTCATGCATTTAAAGGGATAGGAAAGTCAAAATTGAATTTGCATGATTCTGATAGAGCATAGAATTCTAAAAAATCTGCTTTCTTCTTTTGGTATCCCTTTTTTTAAATAAATACACACATATCCTAAACTATTTGCATCTGCTGCTGATTGTTGCCTAAACAGATTTGTCTTTTGTGATTGGCTGACTAGATGTGTTATTCTTGATGACAGTAGTGCAGAGCTGTTCCTTCTTCAAAGGATAACAAGAGAACAATGCCAAGTTTATAATGTAATGAAATTTGACAGTTGTTTAAAAATGTATGTTCTATCCAATTCCTTCTAACAATAATTGGGTTTTTCCTGTCCCTTTAAGCATATACATAAAAAAATAATAGTAATATATATATATATATATATATATATATATATATATATATATATATATATATATATATATTTATGTATATACAAACACTCTGCTAAACCGCATCTCCAGACCATATGAAAAGAGAAAAAAATATGGCAATTTTTTTTTTTAAATTGAAAAACACAGCTTTATTGGGTACAAAAAATATTAAAATCAGTTGCATGTAAAAACATGAAAGAAAAAAGTAAGAAATCAGCTACAGTCCTGTAACTGACATTGAGCAGCAGCAGCCAATTTATGTATATATGTATATATATAACAAAACATCTATAAATAAAAAAAAATATATATATATATATTTATTAAACCACTAAATATTAATTATTTTTTTCTTTATGTTTGTCATTACTGCAAAATTAAAACATAATTTGTATGTATAATACACAATATAATAAATTACTCTTACATCTCCCAATAAGAGACCTTTGCACCGTATGTCGCTCCTGCTCGTGTTGCCTCAGCTTACTAAAACGGCAGAGACATTGAAGTTGCGTCCGTCTGACGCCGGACACTCGCCTCATCCGGCGCATCATCTGATAGACGATGCAGTCTCTATGTTCATGGGCTATTCCCCTGACTCCTCCAATTTTCCTGGGGAAGTACCAGTTTATCCCGTATACTAAATAATTCCCCATCGCTGAACACAGGTGGACGTGATATTTCTGCAACTCAAATTTACTCTAAAATAATATTAAGTGTGACACAACTATCCCAAGTATAGAGCAATCTGATTGGTTATTGACAGTAGACAATTCTATGTAATCCACACAGTGAATCTTTAATCATATTATATTATATGCGTCATCAAGGACTCACTTATGAAAAGTATATCCTTTAAAAATATAATTAGTTCTGCATCCCTAATGATCCAAGTATAAAACAAATTGAATGTATATTGATTTAAATACGTATATTAAATAAATGTTTGCTAATTGGATTGATCACGTGATTGATTATATAAAATAATAAGTTTATTAAAAAACACGAGATCAAGGTTAATTTCTCTATTGAATTATTTGAACATTTAATATTATATGCGTCAACATATGGCTGATTGGAACAGCCAATAGAATGCGAGCTCAATCTGATTGGCTGATTGGATCAGCCAATCAGATTTTTCCTACCTTAATTCCGATTGGCTGATAGAATCCTATCAGCTAATCAGAATTGAAGGGACGCCATCTTGGATGACGTCCCTTAAAGGAACCTTCATTCATCGTTAGTCCGTTGGGGAAGAAGGATGTTCCGCGTCGGCGGGATGAAGATGGGTCCGGAAGAAAGAAGATTGAAGATGCCGCTTGATAGAAGACTTCAGCCGGATGATGGACCTCTTCAGCCCCCGCTTGAATGAAGACATCGCCCGGATTGGATGAAGACTTCGGACCTTCTTCTGGATGGATCGGTGATACCCGGCCTGGTGAAGACAAGGTAGGGAGATCTTCAGGGGCTTAGTGTTAGGTTTATTTAGGGGGGGTTTGGGTTAGATTAGGGGTATGTGGGTGGTGGGTTGTAATGTTGGGGGGGGTATTGTATGTTTTTTTTACAGGCAAAAGAGCAGAATTCTTTGGGGCAAAAGGCCCTTTTAAGGGCTGGTAAGGTAAAAGAGCTTTTCAATTTTTATTTTAGAATAGGGTAGGGCATTTTTTTATTTTGGGGGGCTTTGTTATTTTATTAGGGGGCTTAGAGTAGGTGTAATTAGCTTAAAATTGTTGTAATATTTTTATGTTTGTAAAAAATTTTTTTATTTTTTGTAACTTAGTTCTTTTTTATTTTTTGTACTTTAGTTAGTGTATTTATTTGTAGGTATTTGTATTTAATTTATTTATTGATAGTGTAGTGTTAGGTTTAATTGTAGATAATTGTAGGTAGTTTATTTAATTAATTTATTGATAGTGTAGTGTTAGGTTTAATTGTAACTTAGGTTAGGATTTATTTTACAGGTACTTTTGTAATTATTTTAACTAGGTAGCTATTAAATAGTTATTAACTATTTAATAGCTATTGTACCTGGTTAACATAAATACAAAGTTGCCTGTAAAATAAATATTAATCCTAAAATAGCTACAATATAATTATTATTTATATTGTAGCTATATTAGGGTTTATTTTATAGGTAAGTATTTAGCTTTAAATAGGAATAATTTATTTAATAAGATTTATTTTATTTCGTTAGATAAAAATTATGTTTAACTTAGGGGGGTGTTAGGGTTAGACTTAGCTTTAGGGGTTAATACATTTATTAGAGTAGCGGTGAGGTCTGGTCGGCAGATTAGGGGTTAATAATTGTAGGTAGGTAGCGGCGACGTTGGGGGGGGCAGATTAGGGGGTAATAAATATAATATAGGGGTTGGTGGGGGTAAGGGGCAGCAGATTAGGGGTTCATAGGGATACTGTAGGTTGCGGCGGTGTACGGAGCGGCAGATTAGGGGTTAATAACAATATGCAGGGGTCAGCGATAGTGGGGGCGGCAGATTAGGGGTTAATAATTGTAAGGTTAGGGGTGTTTAGACTCGGGGTACATGTTAGGGTGTTAGGTGCAGACTTAGGAAGTGTATCCCCCTAGGAAACAATGGGGCTGCGTTAGGAGCTGAACGCTGCTTTTTTGCAGGTGTTAGGTTTTTTTCCAGCTCAAACGGCCCCATTGTTTCCTATGGGGGAATCGTGCACGAGCACATTTTTTAAGCTGGCCGCGTCCGTAAGCACCGCTGGTATTGAGAGTTGCAGTGGCGGTAAATTATGCTATACGCTCCCTTTTTGGAGCCTAACGCAGCCCTTCTGTGAACTCTAAATACCAGCGTTGTTTAAAAGGTGCGGGGGAAAAAAACATGCGTAGCTAACGCACCCCTTTGGCCGCAGAACTCTAAATCTAGCCGTGTGTTTCTTAGCAAGCTTATGTGTGAGCCCAGTAAGAGTAATTAATTTATTATTGTGAGTTTCTTGTATTTTCTTTCTTGGACTGTATATGACGTCTGTGGAAATTAGAAAGAAAAAATCTGGGCGAAATATACAGTTAAATTTTGAACAGAACCGAGTTCTTGTATCCAAGATTCTGAATCACTATGATTTAATTTATGGTTCCAAAGCCGAGCAGACCTCTCTCTCCAGAAAACAACAGATCTGGAGAGATATAGCTGACAGTGTCTCTGCCGAAGGCACTCATGCGAAATCGGTGGGGAACAGTAAAAAAAGATTCTCTGATATCAAGAGAATCTTGAAGGCTAAGCTGTCCAGGGAGAGGAAGTCTGCACGCACTACAGGCGGTGGCGATCCGTATACAGCAGAGCTCTCTACATATGAGACTCAACTGATGGAGCAGTTGGGGAGAAATATGACGCTCGGTCGGGCATGATACTGACGAGATGGCAGGTAATTATAGTTTTATTACATGCATCATCCATGTTGTAAAGGATTTTGTTTTGAAATACAGTATAGGCCTTTTAGTTACATTATAATATATAATTATATTTGTACTCAATGTTTTCTTTATCTGCTTTCCAGCATCTACCAGTGCTGCTGCTGCCACTGATGATGGTGATGCCACACTACCATTGGCCGTCAGTATCCATACGGAGGCCAGCCACCGCTTCTCCTCAGCAGCCACACAGCCTGACCTAATGTGCCGCACCCCTGAAGCAGCAAGCGTTGGCCAAACAACAGGTATGTTTTTTAATGTTAGATGTTTAATTAAAATGATTTTAACCATATGAGTTTAATTTGATTTTTAAATATATATATATACACACATTATTTTTATTTCAACGGAGTTGCGAATGGCTTTGGGACAACCTCCAACCTCTTCGATCTCCTCCACAGGTAACAAAACCAAGAGCAAACATTAATGTAATAAGTGTGCTCACTTACAAGGGACATGCAATGCCATAATGTTTAAATAGTCTTACTGAAGAATATCACAGTATTAAACAACAATGTTAAATGACATTGATCAGTGATATCATTTGTGATTGAATAGTATCTCAAAGCATAGTATATTAAAAAGAAAGCATTCATGATTTACATACACCATGCATTTTAAATATAATTTACAAAATAGTGCTATTATTGAATCTTATTCTTTCTTTTGTTATCTTTTTTGAAAAATAAAGAATGTAAGCTTAAAAGGAATCAGATGTTTGGACCATCACCTGTGTATTGCTTGATGATTGTTTGGCTACATTTAAACACCAATCATCAATTGCTACCTATGTGCTTAAAAAACAAAATAGGACATCTCCTAAGTGTACATTTAAAACAATCAACCAAAAGAACTAAGAAAAATGGTAATTGTATTTATTTATACATTTACTTAAAATTGCATGCTCTATCAGAATCATGAAACTTTTATTTTGAATAGAATATCCCTTTAACCCAGTGGCGGCTGGTGAATTTTTAGGATGGTGGTGCACAAGACCCCGCCCCTTTGAGAAAGCCATGCCCCTTTGGAAAACCACGCCCCATTGAAAAGGTCACATCCCTTTTAAGAAGCCACGTCCCTTTGAGAAAGTCATGCCCCTCAAATGGCCACACCCATTTGAACCAGCAGTGTTTTTGGTCATTGTCTTGTTGAAATGTCCTGCCCATGGGGTAACTTCAACTTTGTGACTGATTCCTCAACATTATTCTCAAGTATCTGCTGATATTGAGTGGAATCCATGCGACCCTCAACAAGATTCCCAGTACCAGCACTGGCCCCACAGCCCCACACTGCATGATTGAACATCCACCAAATTGTACTGTGTGGGTAGCAAGTGTTTGTCTTGGAATGTTGTGTTCTTTTGCCGCCATGCATAACACCCCCTTGTTATGACCAAATAACTCAATCTTTGATTCATGAGTCCACAGCACCATCTTCCAAAAGGAAGCTGGCTTGTCCAAATGTGCGTTTGCATACCTCAAGCGACTCTGTTTGTAACATGTGTGCAGAAAAGGCTTGTTCCACATCACTCTCCCATACAGCTTCTCCTTGTGCAAAGTGCGCTGAATAGTTTAACGCTGCACAGTGACACCATCTGCAGCAAGATGATGTTGTAGGTGTTTGGAGGTGGTCTGTTGGCTGTTTTTCACCGTTCTCACCATCCTTTGCCTCTCCGATATTTTACTTGGCCTGCCACTTCTGGCCTTAACAAGAACTGTGTCTGTGGTCTTCCATATCCTCACCATGCTCACTATGTTCCTCACAGTGGACACTGACAGCTTAAATCTATGCAATAGCTTTTTGTAGCCTTCCTGTAAACCATGATGTTGAACAATCTTTGTTTTCAGGTCATTTGAGAGTTGTCTTGAGGCCACCATGTTGCCACTCTTCCGAGGAGAGTCATAGAGAACAACTTGCAATTGGCCACTTTAAAACCTTTTCTCATGATTGGATACACCTGTTTATGAAGTTGAAGGCTTAATGGGCTCATCAAACCAATTTTGTGTTCCAATTAATCAGTGCTAGGTAGTTACAGGTATTCAAATCAACAAAATGACAAGGGTGCCCAAATGTATGCACCTGTCTAACTTTGTTTTGATGCATATCGCACATTTTCTGTCAATCCAATAAACCTCATTTCACTACTGAATTTTTACTATGTCCTTCATTTATTTGATAGATAAAAAAGAAATTACTGATCCAAACAGCCAATTATTTATAACTGAAAATCATGGAAATTGTCAGGGGTGCCTAAACTTTTGCATACAACTGTATATGATTTCATGCACTCAAACTGTATTAAAGTAATGTACTCAGAAATATATTTTTATTGAATGTAATATCAATTATATATATATATATATATATATATATATATATATATATATATATATATATATATAGCAAAGTTCAGTATTTGCACTCTCACCAACTCTCCACAACTGCCAGGGTGCTCTCAGGAGTATGTAGTAGATAAATGATTCAAAGCACTCTCTGGACTTTTGACAACAAAGACAAAATTTATTGTGATAGTGACGTTTCGGGACCAAACCTGTCCCTTCTTCTGACAGTCAAACACTGCAAAACTCAAACTTAAATAGGCCATACAGACCCTCCCCTGTATTGCTACCAATCACAGGTAAGCGTGTGCAAAAGTGAAGACCACACCAAAAATAAGGTGTGGACAAGTGATAGTGTATCTTGTGTAATTATGAATGTGTATAACATAAAAACAACTAAAAGATCATTATTAATATAATCCTCATGTGTACTAGTAACCATTGATCATAATAGTTAAATTACAAAGTCATATTAGTGCAAATTTACATACTACATATTAAAGATTCACCCCTTCAAAGTGCTCAAAAATGGACTCAACCACTATTCAGTGGAACCACCCCTCTTCATTGATAGGTGTAAATCTACAGTCACCATTCAACTATATACTAAGTTTATTTGGATCATCAAAATAGAAAACCAAGCTATTTCTTATTGCTGTACCTTCATAGCACCTAAATGTGAGGTATCACTAAGCAAAAAACACAAAACAATTTCCTTAAAAGCAATTTATACAAGCTTGCGATCACATCATAATCTAATGCTGCTGTCATCATAACACTGCTTGACACACCTCCTACTCTCATAGGTCAAGCATACACACTCCCTCTCCATCTCTTTATGTGATGGGAAATAGACAGACTAAAGCTGACAAATCCTTATTTGTTCAAATGGCCGCATCACAAGGAGCGCTCCAATCCCAAGCCGTTTCTTACTTGCACAATACCAATGTGCCCTGTGTTATCAGATCGCAGTTAGGGACAAACGTCCGCGAGCACTCCCCTCAAGATCGCACAGGTCGAGTGTTACCGTCTGAGCTAGAGACCAAGTGCACTCCCACAGCAATCAACAACTGACGCACTAGCAGCGCATATCCCATAGGGTATTCATAGATTGTACCAAATTACCATAACAATACAGGCCGTACGGTCAGATCGCAGCTAAAGGCAACTGTCATCCTGACACCTGAAACCACACCCCTCACGTTCTCATAGGTCAATAGCCATCATCGCTTATCACCACAATCGCAAGCTGTAGTGTCGCCGAATAAAGACAACCAAACCCTCAATAGATCAAATCCCTAGGTTATTCATCAAGACCCAAATATTAAGTGCTTGTACAACGTATATGTAACCATAATGTGAGCTTGAATAAACCGTCATCACCAATCCTAATAATTTAAGCGCCTCACACTCCCATGTCAAATCTGAATAGCAAGTAGTCTCAGTCACACTGATAGTCCCAAAGGCAAATGATATATAGTAACACTGGTATCCTTCAGCATAAACTCCTATCTTAGTGGTCACGGGCACCACACCCCCATAATAGACAGAAGTACACAAATGATGTCTCAGCATCATATGTCTTATGCTCAAATAAAAAACTTTCTGTTAGGATGTGTAGTTCCCATATTTTGCATATTAGCTACTACTACAAAGATCAGAGGTAAAAAAGTGACGTCCCAGCTTCGTCGCAGTGATAATACTCAGCCATATCCTCTACTCAACTACATGCCTCATATTAGATTGTGTAGTTCCTATATGTTACATATTAACTACAACCAGACCAGCATACATATGCATGTATACTCTATCATACCCAAATCTTTATAGTCTAAGACGGACCTCGTCATTAGAACAGTGATGGGTAATATCAAACAAATATATAAGCGCCAAAAAAATATATATAATAATAGATATAAGCACCCGAAAATTACAAACACCTAAAAATTAATAAAGATGCAGAATGTAAGACTATAGGTAAATACAGCTTCATTACAAATACTATTCAGCCTATGTAGATCCATTCCCAAATGGATGTTCCAGGCCTAGAGACAATTCAAAAATATATGTGACAATCCAATCTAAGAGAAGCCATTTGTATGAGGGGGCAAACCATCAATACATTGGTCAAACCAAGTCCCAAATCCACAATTGAGCACTACAAGAGAGTGAATCTAATATATCGAGCTGATCAGGCTCTACTCAATATGAAAGTGTGAACAAAGGTGGTGTGGTGTAAAATATCCCGTGTTATATGGTGAAATGAAAAATAGGAAAAGCTAACATTACACATACAAAATTAAAATTAAAATAAAAGCACAAGTGTCTACTGTAAACTGCCAAAACAATGGGATAAACCATGCATACATGGCCCCAATGGCTGATAATAAACTAAATGGATAAAGCTAAAATATTATTAAATAAGAGGCAACAAACGACTAGGACATTATTTTCACTCCTAAACATATATAAAATAAATCAGGACTCTCATTTGGTAGTTGGATCCATGTACTAGCCCAAGAATGCTTGCCAACCAGATTGTATATTGAGGCCTCTGGGCACCAATGTACCCAATTCATGAATCCAGCGAGCCTCCTTTTGGAGCAGAATCTTTGCTCTATTACCTCCCCGTCTCAGTGGTGGCACGTGATCGATCAGGCAAAACCTGAGATCAGTGACTGAGTGGTTACTGTCAAGAAAATGTCGTGCCACAGGTTGTCCGGATTTTCCACTGTCAAGTGCAGCTCTAATACTTGAAAGGTGGTTCGCCATTCGAGTTCTGGCATCATCAGTAGATTTCCCAATATAAAATTTCCCACATGGGCAATTGAGGAGGTATATAATATGTGTAGTAGTACATGTTAGGAACCAGTTGATCTTATACTTTTTCTTTTTTTCGGGGTGTTGAAACATATTTCCAGTGTGCATACTGTTACATGTGACGCAACTTAAACACTTAAAGCACCCATTTTTCTTCTTAAGCCATGATTGCTTTTCCATAATTGGGGAAATATCCGTTTTCATAAGGCGGTCTCGTAAACTTCGCCCTCTTCTGTAAGATAATCTTGGTGCCCTCCACTGCTTGAATGGTAAGTTACTATCTGTTTCAATAATCTTCCACTCATCTTTAATGGCTCTCAGGATCAGATACTGATCTGGTGAATAAGTTGTGACAAAGGTCATCTGTTTTTCAGCCTCACTCCTAGTGGCCTTAACCTCCACCTGGTTGGTACCATCACAGATGGCTAGTAGTTCTTTCTTCTTATATCCTCTTTGTGTGAATCTCTCCGTCATCTCTGTCAACTGGAGACGACATAAATCACCATCAGTATTATTTCTCCTGACCCTCTGATATTGGGCTTTAGGTATATTCTTGATGAGTGAGGGTTGGTGACAGCTTCTGGCATGTAGTACAGTATTCCGATCCGTACTCTTTCTGTACAGTGTAGTTCCAAGTGCGCCATTCTTCTTGAATACTCTTACGTCCAAATAATCAACAGTATCTTTATTGGCCACATGCTGGAACCTGATGGTACTTTCCATGGTATTAAGTGTTTGTATCCATTGACTCAAAGATTCTTCGTCCCCTCTCCAGACAAGGAACAGATCGTCTATATAACTACAATAAAAATAGATTGATGGATTTTCATAGACGTTCATCAAAGTTGTTTCATACTCCTCCATAAATAGATTCGCCAGCGATGGGGCCACATTCGATCCCATCGCTGTTCCTGCAATTTGTAGGTAGAAGGTGTTGTTGAATCTAAAGTAGTTCTTTTCAAGGCACATAGAAAGGAGGTCAATCAGGATATGCTCTGGTGGGCCAACATAGGGCATTCGCCTTAGTGCTTTTGCTACTGCTGTTATTCCTGCGGAGTGGGGAATGACCGTGTATAGACTTGAGACATCCATGGTAACAAGTAGATCAGTTTCACTAATATCTTTCAAAGAGATGATATTTTGTATGAATGTTGTAGAATCCTGAATGAAGGATCTCATTCTTCTCACTAAAGGTTGTAGAAAATGATCCACAAATATAGCCAGAGATTGTAGAAGGGACCCCCTTGCGGACACGATAGGTCTCCCAGGGGGGTGTACAGGATCTTTATGGATCTTGGGGAGTATATACATGATGGGTATAATAGGAAAATCCTTTTGTAAGAATCTTGCTTCCTGTTCTGTAATAGACCCCTCTTGCGTCCATATCACAATCTTGTTGTCAATCTCACGTTTTAGAGCTAATGTCGGATCTCTATCAAGCTTCTTATATGTTGTTTCATCCGAAAGTTGGCGAATAACCTCATCCTTATATTCAGTTGTATTCATTATTACGACAGCCCCACCTTTGTCGGCCGGGCGAATCATAATGGTAGAATCATCTCCCAGGGTCTTCAAAGCCAACCTCTCCTCCTTGGAGAGATTATCAAAATGTCTGGATGTGCTCCTCGTTTCTTCTGTCAAATTCATAAGATATTTGCTATAGGTGGTAATTGATGCATTGCTGGAGTTTGGATCAAAGGAACCCGCGGTTCTAAAGTGATGGTTGCTCTCACTTGTGGTGCCGAAATGTTCCTTTAGGCGTAATTGTCTGCCAAATTTTTGAATGTCCACCAGTGTGTTAAACGTGTTCATCTTGGTGTATGGCACAAAGGAGAGTCCCTTATTCCATAGTGACACTTCACCTGCAGTTAACTCCCTGGAGCTAATATTAAAGACATTGTTAATTATCTCCTCCGAGTGGACGACCGGCAGGATATGCCCCCCCCCTTCTCGTGTGCGGCCGGGGCCTCTTCCTAAAAAACGAGACGATGTCTGGGAATATGGGGCTAGTGGGGGCCTGGTTGATACTTCTTCACGTGGGTGTTCCCACTGTTGTTGCCCACGGGATCTGGTAGTAATACCGGTAGAGATAGGTGTTCCAGTGTCACTTTCACTTTCTAATTCAGCACTGTCACCCGAGCTTGTATCAACCGTATTAAGGTTTCTTTTAGTATGGCGTCTTTCCCGTCTGGGTCTAAACAGCTTTCTCTCCTCGGGTGCCAGCATCCAACGATAGACACTTTTGTGTGTATAATCAAGATTTACAGTTTGTAATTTGCGATTTTTAAAGGCAATGAGTTCTTGTTTATATAATTTAACTTGTGTTGTAAGCTTGTTAAGCCAATCGCAGGTATTATCAGTTCTTAATCTAACTGCTTGATCATTCTCAAATGCCCTTATTTCAACTCTTACTTCGGCTAATAGTTTTCCAGCCTCCCGGATCACCAGTAGCATGAGGTCAAATGAGCATTTATTAAGTATTTTGCTCCAGTTAATACAAAACTCCGTATTTGATCTACCGATTGTAGGCACATTCCTGATTCTGAAGCCTCTGGGTATCATTCGTTTTTTATGATACTCGGATAGATACGTCCCATGTAAGTTAAGGTCTATTTCTCTCTGTTTGAGTTTGGCCCAGGTGTTGTATAGTGACTGATTGGACTCCTCCACTTGTTGTTCTTCAATTGAGCCAAATCTGATGAGATCAGCGTCCTCATCAGTAAACATCAGTATAACTTCATCTTTCTCCCCTCCACAGGCACCTAGTGTAACTGTATTGTCCTCAGTCTGTGTTAATGCCTCATTCGCCTCCATATTATAAACAGTTCAGTAGACACAAAAAAGAATAAGGGAAGTTGCTGAATAGGCAAAGCTCAGCCTTGATGTGGGTGCATTATACCATGGGGTATTAAATATAGCAAAGTTCAGTATTTGCACTTTCACCAACTCTCCACAACTGCCAGGGTGCTCTCAGGAGTATGTAGTAGATAAATGATTCAAAGCACTCTCTGGACTTCTGACAACAAAGACAAAATTTATTGTGATAGTGACGTTTCGGGACCAAACCTGTCCCTTCTTCTGACAGTCAAACACTGCAAAACTCAAACTTAAATAGGCCATACAGACCCTCCCCTGTATTGCTACTAATCACAGGTAAGCGTGTGCAAAAGTGAAGACCACACCAAAAATAAGGTGTGGACAAGTGATAGTGTATCTTGTGTAATTATGAATGTGTATAACATAAAAACAACTAAAAGATCATTATTAATATAATCCTCATGTGTACTAGTAACCATTGATCATAATAGTTAAATTACAAAGTCATATTAGTGCAAATTTACATACTACATATTAAAGATTCACCCCTTCAAAGTGCTCAAAAATGGACTCAACCACTATTCAGTGGAACCACCCCTCTTCATTGATAGGTGTAAATCTACAGTCACCATTCAACTATATACTAAGTTTATTTGGATCATCAAAATAGAAAACCAAGCTATTTCTTATTGCTGTACCTTCATAGCACCTAAATGTGAGGTATCACTAAGCAAAAAACACAAAACAATTTCCTTAAAAGCAATTTATACAAGCTTGCGATCACATCGTAATCTAATGCTGCTGTCATCATAACACTGCTTGACACACCTCCTACTCTCATAGGTCAAGCATACACACTCCCTCTCCATCTCTTTATGTGATGGGAAATAGACAGACTAAAGCTGACAAATCCTTATTTGTTCAAATGGCCGCATCACAAGGAGCGCTCCAATCCCAAGCCGTTTCTTACTTGCACAATACCAATGTGCCCTGTGTTATCAGATCGCAGCTGGGGACAAACGTCCGCGAGCACTCCCCTCAAGATCGCACAGGTCGAGTGTTATCGTGCCTGTGGAGGGGAGAAAGATTAAGATATACTGATGTTTACTGATGAGGACGCTGATCTCATCAGATTTGGCTCAATTGAAGAACAACAAGTGGAGGAGTCCAATCAGTCACTATACAACACCTGGGCCAAACTCAAACAGAGAGAAATAGACCTTAACTTACATGGGACGTATCTATCCGAGTATCATAAAAAACGAATGATACCCAGAGGCTTCAGAATCAGGAATGTGCCTACAATCGGTAGATCAAATACGGAGTTTTGTATTAACTGGAGCAAAATACTTAATAAATGCTCATTTGACCTCATGCTACTGGTGATCCGGGAGGCTGGAAAACTATTAGCCGAAGTAAGAGTTGAAATAAGGGCATTTGAGAATGATCAAGCAGTTAGATTAAGAACTGATAATACCTGCGATTGGCTTAACAAGCTTACAACACAAGTGAAATTATATAAACAAGAACTCATTGCCTTTAAAAATCGCAAATTACAAACTGTAAATCTTGATTATACACACAAAAGTGTCTATCATTGGATGCTGGCACCTGAGGAGAGAAAGCTGTTTAGACCCAGACGGGAAAGACGCCATACTAAAAGAAACCTTAATACGGTTGATACAAGCTCGGGTGACAGTGCTGAATTAGAAAGTGAAAGTGACACTGGAACACCTATCTCTACCGGTATTACTACCAGATCCCATGGGCAACAACAGTGGGAACACCCACGTGAAGAAGTATCAACCAGGCCCCCACTAGCCCCATATTCCCAGACATCGTCTCGTTTTTTAGGAAGAGGTCCCGGCCGCACACGAGAAGGGGGGGGCATATCCCGCCGGTCGTCCACTCGGAGGAGATAATTAACAATGTCTTTAATATTAGCTCCAGGGAGTTAACTGCAGGTGAAGTGTCACTATTGAATAAGGGACTCTCCTTTGTGCCATACACCAAGATGAACACGTTTAACACACTGGTGGACATTCAAAAATTTGGCAGACAATTACGCCTAAAGGAACATTTCGGCACCACAAGTGAGAGCAACCATCACTTTAGAACCGCGGGTTCCTTTGATCCAAACTCCAGCAATGCATCAATTACCACCTATACCAAATATCTTATGAATTTGACAGAAGAAACGAGGAGCACATCCAGACATTTTGATAATCTCTCCAAGGAGGAGAGGTTGGCTTTGAAGACCCTGGGAGATGATTCTACCATTATGATTCGCCCGGCCGACAAAGGTGGGGCTGTGGTAATAATGAATACAACTGACTATAAGGATGAGGTTATTCGCCAACTTTCGGATGAAACAACATATAAGAAGCTTGATAGAGATCCGACATTAGCTCTAAAACGTGAGATTGACAACAAGATTGTGATATGGACGCAAGAGGGGTCTATTACAGAACAGGAAGCAAGATTCTTACAAAAGGATTTTCCTATTATACCCATCATGTATATACTCCCCAAGATCCATAAAGATCCTGTACACCCCCCTGGGAGACCTATCGTGTCCGCAAGGGGGTCCCTTCTACAATCTCTGGCTATATTTGTGGATCATTTTCTACAACCTTTAGTGAGAAGAATGAGATCCTTCATTCAGGATTCTACAACATTCATACAAAATATCATCTCTTTGAAAGATATTAGTGAAACTGATCTACTTGTTACCATGGATGTCTCAAGTCTATACACGGTCATTCCCCACTCCGCAGGAATAACAGCAGTAGCAAAAGCACTAAGGCGAATGCCCTATGTTGGCCCACCAGAGCATATCCTGATTGACCTCCTTTCTATGTGCCTTGAAAAGAACTACTTTAGATTCAACAACACCTTCTACCTACAAATTGCAGGAACAGCGATGGGATCGAATGTGGCCCCATCGCTGGCGAATCTATTTATGGAGGAGTATGAAACAACTTTGATGAACGTCTATGAAAATCCATCAATCTATTTTTATTGTAGGTATATAGACGATCTGTTCCCTGTCTGGAGAGGGGACGAAGAATCTTTGAGTCAATGGATACAAACACTTAATACCATGGAAAGTACCATCAGGTTCCAGTATGTGGCCAATAAAGATACTGTTTATTATTTGGACGTAAGAGTATTCAAGAAGAATGGTGCACTTGGAACTACACTGTACAGAAAGAGTACGGATCGGAATACTGTACTACATGCCAGAAGCTGTCACCAACCCTCACTCATCAAGAATATACCTAAAGCCCAATATCAGAGGGTCAGGAGAAATAATACTGATGGTGATTTATGTCGTCTCCAGTTGACAGAGATGACGGAGAGATTCACACAAAGAGGATATAAGAAGAAAGAACTACTAGCCATCTGTGATGGTACCAACCAGGTGGAGGTTAAGGCCACTAGGAGTGCGGCTGAAAAACAGATGACCTTCGTCACAACTTATTCACCAGATCAGTATCTGATCCTGAGAGCCATTAAAGATGAGTGGAAGATTATTGAAACAGATAGGCCTAGATTTAGAGTTCGGCGGTAGCCGTCAAAACCAGCGTTAGAGGCTCCTAACGCTGGTTTTGGGCGCCCGCTGGTATTTGGAGTCAGTGATTAAAGGGTCTAACGCTCACTTTACAGCCGCGACTTTTCCATACCGCAGATCCCCCTACGCCATTTGCGTAGCCTATATTTTCAATGGGATCTTTTTAACGCCGGTATTTAGAGTCGTTTCTGCAGTGAGCGTTAGAGCTCTAACGACAAGATTCCAGCCGCCTGAAAATAGCAGGAGTTAAGAGCTTTCTGGCTAACGCCGGTTTATAAAGCTCTTAACTACTGTACCCTAAAGTACACTAACACCCATAAACTACCTATGTACCCCTAAACCGAGGTCCCCCCACATCGCCGCCACTCGATTTAAATTTTTAACCCCTAATCTGCCGACCGCCACCTACGTTATACTTATGTACCCCTAATCTGCTGCCCCTAACCCCGCCGACCCCTGTATTACATTTATTAACCCCTAACCTGCCCCCCACAACGTCGCCGCCAGCTACTTAAAATAATTAACCCCTAATCTTCCGACCGCAAATCTCCGCAACCTACGTTATCCCTATGTACCCCTAATCTGCTGCCCCTAACATCGCCGACCAATATGTTATATTTATTAACCCCTAATCTGCCCCCCACAACGTCGCCGACACCTACCTACACTTATTAACCCCTAATCTGCCGACCGGAGCTCACCGCTATTCTAATAAATGTATTAACCCCTAAAGCTAAGTCTAACCCTAACACTAACACCCCCCTAAGTTAAATATAATTTAAATCTAACGAAATAAATTAACTCTTATTAAATAAAAGATTCCTATTTAAAGCTAAATACTTACCTGTAAAATAAATCCTAATATAGCTACAATATAAATTACATTTATATTATAGCTATTTTAGGATTAATATTTATTTTACAGGTAACTTTGTATTTATTTTAACCAGGTACAATAGCTATTAAATAGTTAAGAACTATTTAATAGTTACCTAGTTAAAATAATTACAAATTTACCTGTAAAATAAATCCTAACCTAAGATATAATTAAACCTAACACTACCCTATCAATAAAATAATTAAATAAACTACCTACAATTACCTACAATTAACCTAACACTACACTATCAATAAATTAATTAAACACAATTGCTACAAATAAATACAATTAAATAAACTATCTAAAGTACAAAAAATAAAAAAGAACTAAGTTACAGAAAATAAAAAAATATTTACAAACATAAGAAAAATATTACAACAATTTTAAACTAATTACACCTACTCTAAGCCCCCTAATAAAATAACAAAGACCCCCAAAATAAAAAATTCCCTACCCTATTCTAAAATACAAATATTACAAGCTCTTTTACCTTACCAGCCCTGAACAGGGCCCTTTGCGGGGCATGCCCCAAGAATTTCAGCTCTTTTGCCTGTAAAAAAAAACATACAATACCCCCCCCAACATTACAACCCACCACCCACATACCCCTAATCTAACCCAAACCCCCTTAAATAAACCTAACACTAATCCCCTGAAGATCTTCCTACCTTGTCTTCACCATACCAGGTTCACCGATCCGTCCTGGCTCCAAGATCTTCATCCAACCCAAGCGGGGGTTGGCGATCCATAATCCGGTGCTCCAAAGTCTTCCTCCTATCCGGCAAGAAGAGGACATCCGGACCGGCAAACATCTTCTCCAAGCGGCATCTTCTATGTTCTTCCATCCGATGACGACCGGCTCCATCTTGAAGACCTCCAGCGCGGATCCATCCTCTTCTTCCGACGACTAGACGACGAATGACGGTTCCTTTAAGGGACGTCATCCAAGATGGCGTCCCTCGAATTCCGATTGGCTGATAGGATTCTATCAGCCAATCGGAATTAAGGTAGGAATTTTCTGATTGGCTGATGGAATCAGCCAATCAGAATCAAGTTCAATCCGATTGGCTGATCCAATCAGCCAATCAGATTGAGCTCGCATTCTATTGGCTGATCCGAACTTTGGAGCACCGGATTATGGATCGCCAACCCCCGCTTGGGTTGGATGAAGATCTTGGAGCCAGGACGGATCGGTGAACCTGGTATGGTGAAGACAAGGTAGGAAGATCTTCAGGGGATTAGTGTTAGGTTTATTTAAGGGGGTTTGGGTTAGATTAGGGGTATGTGGGTGGTGGGTTGTAATGTTGGGGGGGGGTATTGTATGTTTTTTTTTACAGGCAAAAGAGCTGAAATTCTTGGGGCATGCCCCGCAAAGGGCCCTGTTCAGGGCTGGTAAGGTAAAAGAGCTTGTAATATTTGTATTTTAGAATAGGGTAGGGAATTTTTTATTTTGGGGGTCTTTGTTATTTTATTAGGGGGCTTAGAGTAGGTGTAATTAGTTTAAAATTGTTGTAATATTTTTCTTATGTTTGTAAATATTTTTTTATTTTCTGTAACTTAGTTCTTTTTTATTTTTTGTACTTTAGATAGTTTATTTAATTGTATTTATTTGTAGCAATTGTGTTTAATTAATTTATTGATAGTGTAGTGTTAGGTTAATTGTAGGTAATTGTAGGTAGTTTATTTAATTATTTTATTGATAGGGTAGTGTTAGGTTTAATTATATCTTAGGTTAGGATTTATTTTACAGGTAAATTTGTAATTATTTTAACTAGGTAACTATTAAATAGTTCTTAACTATTTAATAGCTATTGTACCTGGTTAAAATAAATACAAAGTTACCTGTAAAATAAATATTAATCCTAAAATAGCTATAATATAAATGTAATTTATATTGTAGCTATATTAGGATTTATTTTACAGGTAAGTATTTAGCTTTAAATAGGAATCTTTTATTTAATAAGAGTTAATTTATTTTGTTAGATAAAAATTATATTTAATTTAGGGGGGTGTTAGTGTTAGGGTTAGACTTAGCTTTAGGGGTTAATACATTTATTAGAATAGCGGTGAGCTCCGGTCGGCAGATTAGGGGTTAATAAGTGTAGGTAGGTGTCGGCGACGTTGTGGGGGGCAGATTAGGGGTTAATAAATATAACATATGGGTCGGCGATGTTAGGGCAGCAGATTAGGGGTACATAGGGATAACGTAGGTGGCGGCGGTTTACGGAGCGGCAGATTAGGGGTTAAAATTGTAATGCAGGGGTCAGCGATAGCGGGGGCGGCAGATTAGGGGTTAATAAGTGTAAGGTTAAGGGTGTTTAGACTCGGGGTACATGTTAGGGTGTTAGGTGCAGACGTAGGAAGTGTTTCCCCATAGGAAACAATGGGGCTGCGTTAGGAGCTGAACGCTGCTTTTTTGCAGGTGTTAGGTTTTTTTTCAGCTCAAACAGCCCCATTGTTTCCTATGGGAGAATCGTGCACGAGCACGTTTTTGAGGCCGGCCGCGTCCGTAAGCAACTCTGGTATCGAGAGTTGCATTTGCGGTAAAAATGCTCTACGCTCCTTTTTTGGAGCCTAACGCAGCATTTGTTTGAACTCTCGATACCAGAGTTAAATTTATGGTGCGGCCAGAAAAAAACCCGCGGAGCGTTAACAGCCCTTTTACCGCCGAACTCTAAATCTAGGCCACTGTAACTTACCATTCAAGCAGTGGAGGGCACCAAGATTATCTTACAGAAGAGGGCGAAGTTTACGAGACCGCCTTATGAAAACGGATATTTCTCCAATTATGGAAAAGCAATCATGGCTTAAGAAGAAAAATGGGTGCTTTAAGTGTTTAAGTTGCGTCACATGTAACAGTATGCACACTGGAAATATGTTTCAACACCCCGAAAAAAAGAAAAAGTATAAGATCAACTGGTTCCTAACATGTACTACTACACATATTATATACCTCCTCAATTGCCCATGTGGGAAATTTTATATTGGGAAATCTACTGATGATGCCAGAACTCGAATGGCGAACCACCGTTCAAGTATTAGAGCTGCACTTGACAGTGGAAAATCCGGACAACCTGTGGCACGACATTTTCTTGACAGTAACCACTCAGTCACTGATCTCAGGTTTTGCCTGATCGATCACGTGCCACCACTGAGACGGGGAGGTAATAGAGCAAAGATTCTGCTCCAAAAGGAGGCTCGCTGGATTCATGAATTGAGTACATTGGTGCCCAGAGGCCTCAATATACAATCTGGTTGGCAAGCATTCTTGGGCTAGTACATGGATCCAACTACCAAATGAGAGTCCTGATTTATTTTATATATGTTTAGGAGTGAAAATAATGTCCTAGTCGTTTGTTGCCTCTTATTTAATAATATTTTAGCTTTATCCATTTAGTTTATTATCAGCCATTGGGGCCATGTATGCATGGTTTATCCCATTGTTTTGGCAGTTTACAGTAGACACTTGTGCTTTTATTTTAATTTTAATTTTGTATGTGTAATGTTAGCTTTTCCTATTTTTCATTTCACCATATAACACGGGATATTTTACACCACACCACCTTTGTTCACACTTTCATATTGAGTAGAGCCTGATCAGCTCGATATATTAGATTCACTCTCTTGTAGTGCTCAATTGTGGATTTGGGACTTGGTTTGACCAATGTATTGATGGTTTGCCCCCTCATACAAATGGCTTCTCTTAGATTGGATTGTCACATATATTTTTGAATTGTCTCTAGGCCTGGAACATCCATTTGGGAATGGATCTACATAGGCTGAATAGTATTTGTACTGAAGCTGTATTTACCTATAGTCTTACATTCTGCATCTTTATAAATTTTTAGGTGTTTGTAATTTTCGGGTGCTTATATCTATTATTATATATATTTTTTTGGCGCTTATATTTGTTTGATATTACCCACCACTAAGATAGGAGTTTATGCTGAAGGATACCAGTGTTACTATATATCATTTGCCTTTGGGACTATCAGTGTGACTGAGACTACTTGCTATTCAGATTTGACATGGGGGTGTGAGGCGCTTAAATTATTAGGATTGGTGATGACGGTTTATTCAAGCTCACATTATGGTTACATATACGTTGTACAAGCACTTAATATTTGGGTCTTGATGAATAACCTAGGGATTTGATCTATTGAGGGTTTGGTTGTCTTTATTCGGCGACACTACAGCTTGCGATTGTGGTGATAAGCGATGATGGCTATTGACCTATGAGAACGTGAGGGGTGTGGCTTCAGGTGTCAGGATGACAGTTGCCTTTAGCTGCAATCTGACCGTACGGCCTGTATTGTTATGGTAATTTGGTACAATCTATGAATACCCTATGGGATATGCGCTGCTAGTGCGTCAGTTGTTGATTGCTGTGGGAGTGCACTTGGTCTCTAGCTCAGACAGTAACACTCGACCTGTGCGATCTTGAGGGGAGTGCTCGCGGACGTTTGTCCCTAGCTGCGATCTGATAACACAGGGCACATTGGTATTGTGCAAGTAAGAAACGGCTTGGGATTGGAGCGCTCCTTGTGATGCGGCCATTTGAACAAATAAGGATTTGTCAGCTTTAGTCTGTCTATTTCCCATCACATAAAGAGATGGAGAGGGAGTGTGTATGCTTGACCTATGAGAGTAGGAGGTGTGTCAAGCAGTGTTATGATGACAGCAGCATTAGATTACGATGTGATCGCAAGCTTGTATAAATTGCTTTTAAGGAAATTGTTTTGTGTTTTTTGCTTAGTGATACCTCACATTTAGGTCCTATGAAGGTACAGCAATAAGAAATAGCTTGGTTTTCTATTTTGATGATCCAAATAAACTTAGTATATAGTTGAATGGTGACTGTAGATTTACACCTATCAATGAAGAGGGGTGGTTCCACTGAATAGTGGTTGAGTCCATTTTTGAGCACTTTGAAGGGGTGAATCTTTAATATGCAGTATGTAAATTTGCACTAATATGACTTTGTAATTTAACTATTATGATCAATGGTTACTAGTACACATGAGGATTATATTAATAATGATCTTTTAGTTGTTTTTTATGTTATACACATTCATAATTACACAAGATACACTATCACTTGTCCACACCTTATTTTTGGTGTGGTCTTCACTTTTGCACACGCTTACCTGTGATTGGTAGCAATACAGGGGAGGGTCTGTATGGCCTATTTAAGTTTGAGTTTTGCAGTGTTTGACTGTCAGAAGAAGGGACAGGTTTGGTCCCGAAACGTCACTATCACAATAAATTTTGTCTTTGTTGTCAGAAGTCCAGAGAGTGCTTTGAATCATTTATCTACTATATATATATATATATATATATATATATATATATATATATATATATATATATATATATATATATATATATATACTATGCTCCAATACAGTTCACAGGCAGGATATCTAAAAAATATACAAAGGGAACATTTGTTAAAGTTTAAGCTTCAAAAGATTCTTTACTTCATCGCTTAATGAGATTAGATCTCTACAAACAAGATAACCATGTTACCTCTGGAGTGACAGAGAAACAATTCTGTACTTTAGTTCAGATATGCTCAGAATCTTCAGGAAAGTAAGTAATTATCACTTGTATGATATACAAATGATGGGACAAAGAATACTTTTGAAGGTCTGAATCCACATATACGTCTGGAAAGGTTTTCTAGCTCAGATGCAAGCATATAGAAGACAACATTTCATATGAAATGACTTTTGCCTAATTTTCATATAGTTTAATATACTCATATAATTTATTAAGGAATTACTTCAAATTTGGAATATATTTATATTAAAGTGGGATAATAAGCAAATATAAATATTGTTACAATAAATTAATCACTACAGAATTCTAATTAAATGCAATGTAATATCAGCATATGAAATGATTAATCTATTGAATTCAAATAGTTAATAGTATAGCTGATTATTTGTATTATACTGAAACTAAGTATAAAATTACAATCCTTTTAAGTCTCCCAATATTTAATGAATCATCGCGTTTATCATATCCTCGAAGTGCAAGCTCAAATGCGCCGGAAAATAGAATACAATTAATAATTTAGGAAAGAACATAACGATTAGTGGTTACTTGATCATTGTGTTTTTTAACATTCAAACAATATGCACTGACAAGTTGTTGGAATATCAACCCTTCCTACCAAATTAAACTCTAATGGGGAGTATAAATGTGATTTATTTTTATTTTTTGAGTTAAATGTGATAAATCGGCGACACCATAACTCACCCAACTTGAATCCCCACTTCGTTTTTCAAACAGGAGACAATAAAAACAAGATCCTATTTGCAAAATGACTATTAAGTTAATCTCTTAAGATATTATCAGTAGGAAGTGTGTATATATATATATATATATATATATATATATATATATAAACTGTATATATAAAATAATGTATATTATAATATTTAATATTTTGACCAGGTCTAATATTTAAATATACAAGAATCCATACTCTTCAGTATACCCATGTCTAGTCTTAAAATATACATGCTCAGTTAAATTATATAAAATATATATATTAACCAAATTATTAATTAAAGCTGAGAAATAATAAGTATATTGCATGTACATTTATGAAAATATATATATTCCTGGATTTAAAGAACCTTCCACTTTATAAAGAAATAAAACCACATTTCAATTATTGTTGCCCCCCAGTGTTCGATATTAGGCAATGCAGCCAAAGGGTATTTGGTTGTCAGGAGAGCGACATTTTCAGTAGCCAATGAGAGCTAACGGTGTACACAGACTATTTCCTAGAATGATTTAGAAATGAAGGTGGAGTTTGTCACAGACAAAAACACTATGCAAAGAAGGGAAGACACACCAAAAAAAACACACTTTGGTGTTGGGGCCTGACTTTGAACAACTCTCTGTGTTGGAAAGAGAGATATACCTCTGTGTCTGTTATACCCTGTTTGCAAAATAGTGATACCTGGCTTCACGTATGAGTGACTTTCGAAACACTCTGATTGGAAAAGCTGAAACTCAGAAATATTGGTATCTGATATTAATGTATTAGCAGTTTAATGTCTTTATATTTTTAATAATGTTATAATGTAATAATTTATAGCAATGTTATTCTTTATTGCAAGAGTTAAATTTAAGCTGTATTTAAAGGTGTAATGTATAGTTATAATTGATATTTCATAGACCTGTGTAGTCCATAAATAATTATATTAGTGCTAAGTAAATTTATTATTATGAGGAAAGGATAGGATTTAGTATTTTCATTTTCCTTACGTTAAACCAAAGCTACTGTGATATATTTTAAAAATTGCATATATTATAGTGGTTAGATTTAATTTATTTAATTTGATATTAATTGGTATATGTTGAATTGATTGTCGACGTCGTGTGAAATCTCTGGTTTATTATTTGAAGTACTATAAGACTATTTTAGGCCAAATAGTGAATTATATCTTTCTGGAAATTCCATTAGGCTTATTGAATTTGAACTAAGACTCTTAGTATAATCTAAGGATTTATTTGCTAATTTTGCTATTAACTTAGTAATCCATATTTTGGCATCTACTGTATTAATTGGAGATATTGGCCTCTAGTTATCAAGGTCTGTCGGACCTGATCCAACAGTGCGGATCAGGTCCGACAGACCTCGCTGAATACGGCGAGCAATATGCTCGCAGTATTCTGCATTGCACCAGCAGCTCACAAGAGCTGCTGGTGCAATGCCGCCGCCAGCAGGGGGTGTCAATCAACCCGATCGTACTCGATCGGGTTGATTTCCAGCGATGTCTGTCCTCCTGCTCAGAGCAGGCGGACAGGTTATGGAGCAGCGGTCTTTGTGACCGCTGCTTCATAACTGCTGTTTCTGGCGAGCCTGCAGGCACCCAGAAACACGGGGCATCAAGCTCCATTCGGAGCTTGATACATATGCCCCATTGCTGATGATAATGTTATGATTGTTATTAATTATTAATAAATATAATGATATAATTGGTGGCAACATTAAGATAAATAGACCAACATTTTACTTTCTACAAAAGAAGATTCTATTACACTAGTGCTTAATAATTTACTTCAAAGGTAAACATTAAAACAGAATGTTGATAACTCAAGTACATTACAAGTACAAGTAAATTAAGTCAATCCGCCTGTCTTTTTTTGAGGCAAATAAATCAATAACATTTTCGTTGAATGTAGGCATGTCATTTATCAATTGTTTTCAATTGTGAGCATGGCTAGAGCGGTCAGTCTTTCCTCAGTGATGGTGCTCCTTAGAAATGTCTTAACTCGTTTTAAAGTTGAGAAACATCTCTCAGCCTCAGCAATTGTCACGGGAATAGTCGAAATAATTTGCAACAGTTTGTAGGTCTCCGAGAAAGTACTGTCCAAGTTATTTTCTATTACAAACTGTAGAAGACTAATGACACCATTCATAGTTCTGAAATCTGGTCTTCTGTAAATTACTCCTAGTTCAGTTTTCAGGCGATCTTTCTGTAATATGTGATAAACAGCTGATGTTTGGTCAAGAAGCTGATTTGGAAAAATGTTCTCGTAATCTGCAAATTTTTCAGCTTGGAGGAGAGAAACAGCCGAGTAGTGAGTTATAAAAGAAAATCTATCTTTTACTTGATTCGTGATAACATCGCATATCTCTTTAGCTGCCACAGTCTGAGTAATGTGAATATTTTCTCTCTTCCTTTTCCTTGATGTTTCCGCTGTTTCTGATATCGTCATGGTCACTGTGTCCATTCTTTTCCTTTCGTTTTCCATTGTCTGCTGGAAAGTGTTAACATGTTTTCGAAATAAGTGCCGCATCTGTTAGTGTTTTCTGAAGTTGGTTGTATAACACATCTACATGTGGCAAAATATTGTGAAAAACTGAAAGCCAAAACACAAATACCGAGTGTTGTAACATACGCCGAATAGCCCATGCTTGATTTATTGCTATTTCTTTTTTTGATGTTGACTCTATTTTTTCCATACATTCAATTAACAGTTCCCTGTTTTCAAACACTGTATTGACAGTTCGACTCTTGAAATTCCACCTGGTGGCTGAACCATGAGGTATCCTTCTTCTAACAGTTTCATCTAGAATAGCTATCCGTTGTGGCAAGTTACTAAAAAAGTTAGTAATGTCACTTAGGTTTGAAAAAAATACTCTGATTCTGACTGCTTGCTTGGCTGACAATCAAATTGAGTTGATGTGCGTAGCAATGCACAAAATGTGCATTCTTGTAGGTACGTTTAATTATAGCCTGAACACCTGCATGCTGACCACTCATCACACTTGCACCGTCGTAACTCTGGGATATCAATTTTTCGGGGTTGTCTATAACTTTTTCCAAAGTAGCTTGAATAAATGTAGCTATAGATTCTGCATCATGTCCACCTGGATTAGTGAATTCCCAGAATCTCTCAACCGGTTGTCCGTTACCTATAATGTATCGAAAAACAACAACCAATTGGAAGGCAGATGAAACATCAGTAGTTTCATCTGCTATCACTGCTACAAAACTTGCATTTGAGATTTCCTTTTTTATTTGGTTCTGGCAAACAGTAAGCATACAGTCTAATAAATCGTTTTGAATTTCTTTTGACGTTCCTTTAAAAACAGTGGCACTAGCGAGATGTTCTTTTAGAGATGCATCAAGTTCTGCTGAGAAGTTTATAAGACCTCGGAAAATGCCTGGATTTAATGAATTATCGCTTTCGTCATGTCCTCAAAGTGCAAGCTCAAATGCGCCGCAAAATAAAATACAATTAATTATTTAGAAAGAACATAACGATTTTTCGTTACTTGCTCATTATGGTTTATAATATTTAAACGATATGCACTGTCAAGTTGTTGTCGAATATCAACCCTTCCTAGCAAATTAAACTCTAATGTGGAGTTTAAATGTGATTGGGAGCAATCATGTTTATTTATTTTTTTACTTAAATGTGATAAATCGGCAACACCATAACTCACCCAGCTTGATTCACCACTTTGTTTTGCAAACAGGAGACAATAAAAACAAAAGAGCCTGTTAGATAATTCACAGCCACAAATCCATGGATATTTATCATATACCTCTGGTTTGAATTCTCTTTTGAAATCTCTAGTTTTACATTTTGTCACCTGGATAAGGTTAAGCCTAGGTGTTGGCCTGAGCATTTTAATTTCAATTTTTTCTTTCCATGGGCAACGTTGAAAAATGTAATTGCTTTAGCTCAGACACACTGATTTTACTAAGTGCCATCTTAACTGTTAGTTTACACACAAAGAACAGTCCTTTGCTGTTATAAAATGTATAACTTTAAGGTAAGTTGCTTTGCGGCTCTTATAAAATATATAACTTGTAGGTAAGTAGTTTTGCTGTTATAATATATATATATATAACTTTTAGACAAGTAGTTTTGCTGTTATAAAATATAAAACATGACTTAATAGGCAAGTAGTTTTGCGGTTGTTATCAAATATATAACTTGTAGGTAATTAGCTTTGCAGCTGTTATAAATTATACAACTTGTAGGTAAGTAGCTGTGAAGCTGTTATAAAATATATAATTGTTTTAAAAACTCTGAGACTCCCTGCAAACTGCTAATAATTCTAAACTAAATAGTGTTTTAACTAGTATAATTACAGCAGATAGCAGCCGTGACTTTTATAACTTGTAGGTAAGTAGCTGTGAAGCTGTTATAAAATATATAATTGTTTTAAAAACTCTGAGACTCTCTGCAAACTGCTAATAATTTTTAACTAAAATAGTGTTTTAACAAGTATAATTACAGCAGGTAGCAGCCGTGACAGCCATCAACGGTCAAGGTCAACTACTGTCTAAAACTAGTAGGCAAGTAGTTTTGCGGTTGTTCTCAAATATATAACTTGTAGGAAAGTAGCTGTGAAGCTGTTATAAAATATATAATTATTTTAAAAACTCTGAGACTCTCTGCAAACTGCTAATAATTCTAAACTAAAATAGTGTTTTAACTAGTTAATTACAGCAGGTAGCAGCCGTGACAGCCGTCAACGGTCAAGGTCAACTACTGTCTAAAACTAGTAGGCAAGTAGTTTTGCGGTTGTTCTCAAATATATAACTTGTAGGTAAGTAGCTGTGAAGCTGTTATAAAATATATAATTGTTTTAAAAACTCTGAGACTCCCTGCAAACTGCTAATAATTTTAAACTAAAATAGTGTTTTAACTAGTATAATTACAGCAGGTAGCAACCGTGACAGCCGTCAACGGTCAGGGTCAACTACTGTCTAAAACTAGTAGGCAAGTAGTTTTGCGGTTGTTCTCAAATATATAACTTGTAGGTAAGTAGCTGTGAAGCTGTTATAAAATATACAACTTGTAGGTAAGTTGTTTTGCGGTTGTTATCAAATATATAATAACTTGTGGTAATATAACTAATATAATTATAATTTATATTTTATAATAAATTATACAGTTAATATAGCAGCACAGCAGTTAACTGCTTTTTTGAAAAAAAAAAAAAATCTTTTACATTTTTTTGCAAAACTTGCAATCTACTAATTAATTAATGATCTGCTAAATACAATACTTAAAATATAAGAATAAATAAAGGCAACTTAGGCAAGCAAATTGTTTTAAAAGTAGCACTCCCTAGTCCTACTCTAATGATTCTAATCTAAGTATCTGGCTGCTGCTAATTCAAAAAGTAAAGGTCTTTTTCTTACTGAGTCAGTGTCACTACACTGACAGACTGACTCACTCACTGTCTGACTAACTGTTCAGGGGACAGGGCCCCAGGCAAGAACTTAGAAATTATTATGAGAAATTATGAGAATTATTCAGGTCCACCGTCCAGCAGGAGGGGAGCTAGTTTTTTAAAAAAAATTCTGCCCAAGTGAGTCAGTGAAAGTTCCTCTGGCTCCACTAACTCTAAATATGCTGTGTAACTGTAAGACTAGTTTACAATTCAATTTTTTGGATCGTTCAGTTCTGTCACTCCTCTCTGCTCCGCTCAACAGCAAACTCAACAATGAGTTTTTCGTGCAGTTGATGCGGGGGAGGAGCCGGTGATGACGTACCCGGCATCATGGTGCAGCCTATCAGAGGGCACAGGCTGAACTTGTCTTCAATGCCTGATGCGGGGGAGGAGCCGGTGATGACGTATCCGGCATCATGGTGCAGCCTATCAGAGGGCACAGGCTGAACTTGTCTTGAACGCCTGATGCGGGGGAGGAGCCGGTGATGACGTATCCGGCATCATGGAGCAGCCTATCAGAGCACAGGCTGAACTTGTCTTGGACATGTCCCTCCCCACTCTCACAGTTCAGCCTGTGCGATTAAGCATCAATACAGAATCGCTTGAGGCTGGCCCAGATGCCTGCAGTGAACATAGACATCACTGACAGGCATGATATAGGGCTCTATCGCATGTGCGATTTTTAAAAAGAAACACACACATAAAACAATTTTTTTTAATTTTATTTAAAAAAAAAAAAATCAGAATTTTATTTTTGGGGGTTAAAAATGGAAAAATGATATTTTATTCAGCATAATTTTTTTTTTTTCCTCAGCATCTGACAGGGGGGCACGTGTGCGAGTGCACAAATGGAGGAGCCTCCACTGCTTTAACCTCTGGAAACATCACCATTATCATATATGGGGCTTGCATCATGTCAGTAATTAAGAAAGAGAGTAAAAAAATATGTTACAAGCACTTAATGTTCTCTTAACAAGTGCTGTATTGAAAATGCTGGTGCATGGTGCATACTTAAATACACTTTTGAAACGGCTATAGGTTTCATTAGAAGCATTTTTGTTTATCCATGTATATTTTAAAAATGCTGATATTCAAAAATGAAATGCATTCATGTGGATTTAAAACTTTAATGGAATTTCCCTTTAAGATAACATTCTATCTGAATTGTGCATGTTAAACTACAGTGTCTAACATTTATATTCTCTATATGAATCATGAAAGCTATATGTTTACTTTCATATGCCTTTAATCTTTGACTTTAAATTATGTGTGAATATAATATTTGTATTTTACCTTTTCTTTAGATACCGAACATGCACAGGAAGTGTCTGAGGAGATTACTGTGTCTTCGAGAGATGAGAGCAATTGTGGATGAGGAGGAGGAGTCCCTGGGAGAGAAAAATGGAAGGGTAAGTTAACTGTGCACCCTTCACTTGTTCCAAGTTTGTTGGATTGAGAGCTTTAAAAAGAAAAAAGGTAGGAGATAAAGCACAAACTTGCTTAAACCTCTTTGTGTGTGTCTCTGAGTAGAGGAAATGAATGGGTTACTAATATTTGTTAAGAGAAGATTTCTGGCTAGGTGATGCCAGAAAGATTATAGTTTATATCCTTTTCTAAATGCCTGAATGTGTATATTCAAATATAGAAAAAGACAATTTAAAAATAGAGATAAATTAAGTGTTTATTAAATTAAAATAAAAACATTTATGGACATATAATCTAAATATTATGAATGGTGGAATAATATACTAAAACTGAGCGATGGTCGACTGACCCAATATGCTAAAAAAGTTCAGGGTACCCCGTTAAAAAGAGAAAACATAAACTAAAAGTCTATATCAGGTATAATTTTTGTACAGTCCCGTATGGATTATTTCTTCTTTATCGGTATCTGATGTAGTTACATCATTCTATTAATCTTCTTTTACTTTAAAAAAGTTATCTCATTTGTTTGGTAATAGGAGTATCCGTAGGTGTTTAAAAAATGAAATCCAATACTCACTGTCTGCCTTAAGCTTACCCCGCAGACTGGTCCTGGAGCCTGTCAGTAGTTTTTCTATGTGACTCCCATTAAGGTGTTTCTGGTCTGTGTTCCAGACTGATCCTTACTTGTTGTTCCTTGGCTCTGCGGTCCTGCGTGTGCTCAATGAGGTCAGAGCAGTGTCTTTTAGTATCCTTGATGAGTTTGTTAACAGTTATCAGCGTCAGTGGTCATCAACGTCAATAGTTCACACGCTGTTTCTATATATCTCCAGATATCCACGATCTGTTGTCAATGGTGGTCAGCAGTTAGAAGCTGTTCAGCAGTTTAAAGCTATGCGTTTCAGCCATGTAATCCGGCCTTTTTCAAGATATACTGCTTTCAGTCTGATCTCAGTCAATTTATACCCTTCCTGGGCTTGTTGTTTAATTACACACAGCTGAGATCAGGGAAGTCGTTAGCACACAGCTGTTTTTCTCAGTTTGTAATTATGTGTGTGATACATAAGGTTATATCTCATTGTTACTAATTGATATATGTACAAAAAAACTCATGAAATGCTTAATCCTAAAATCTTCTAAATAAAAATTCATTGAGATTACAAATTTATATATGTATATTAAAAATGTATGAAATGCTCAATCCAAAAATCTTCTAAATAGAAGCACATTAATGTTACCAGCACAATACATTTTTTATTTAACAATGGGGAAAATAAATAAAAAGAAAATTAAATAAAAAAATTAATTAAAAAGATTTTTTGTAAAAAGATTCTAGAAATAGAGTGTGGGTACTAATGAAAAAACTTCAAAGAAGGAGGCTGTTTCCCAGCAATTTATCTTTCTTAGAATATTCACACTTCAGAGGGGATTTAGCTCTCCTTAAGAAAGCTATTCAAGTTAAAGTCTAAATTGAATCCCTTAGGATGTAATGTTTGCAACTGAAAAATCCACTTTGCTTCTGCTTGCAGAAGACTTTTTGTCTGATTACCCCCTCTACAATCTTTTTTGACTTTTCTATTGCAGAAAATTGAAAATATTTCAGGTCACTGTTATTACACATTCTAAAGTGTTTTGGTACTGGAAGCTCTAAATTTCTTTTCTCTTCAGAGTTTTCAATTGAGAGGTTATGTTCTCTTAGATGCTCCCTTATTGTTCTTTCTGTCTCACCTGTGTATTGAATTTTGCATTTTTTTGCATTCTGTCAAGTATATTACATGTTTATCCATACATCTAATTGTATTCTGTATCTTATATTCTTTTATATTGCTATTAGACAGAAAAGTATGTTTTTTCTTTTAGAATATCTACAGGCTTTACATATATGACAACTTTTTCTCATGGATGGGGCTAGTCTACTTTTAAGGTTTCTAGCCTTTCTGTAAATGAATCTTGGTATATAAGGTAGTTTTGGACCTAGATCTGGATCATAACTTAAAATATTCCAATGTTTTTTTATGATTTTTTCTAAATCAGATTTGTCCTCACCATATTGTGTGATAAATGATTTGTTAATCTTTTCACTTCCCTTATTTTCATTACTTGCTGCTTCTTTTGTTTTATAGTTAAGCAGATCTGTTCTTTTGATTTTTCTTACTACGTTCAATTTTATTTCCATCTTATCCTCTATCTAAAAATGTTTGTTTTAATATTCTCGATTGCTGCTCAAAAGTAGTTTCCTCTCAGCAATTTCTTTTTAGTCTAAGGAATTGCCCTTTAGGGATATTTTGTTTCCATTTTGTATGATGGCAAATATCCCAATGTATGTAATTATTGGCGTCAACTTCTTTGAAATACGTTTTTGTATTGATTTTTTCAATTTCAATAGAAATTTCCAGATCTAAATAATGTATCAGTTTTTTGTCATAAGTATATGTGAACGCCAAATTTTTGTCACTTATATTCATATCTTTAAGGCAACAGATAAGATAATTTTTAGTCCCATTCCAGGTAAAAAACAGGTCGTCTATATACCTTTTATAGATAATAAAATTGTCTTTGTATATAGTCTTAGTCATAAAATCCTCCTCCCAGAGTCCCATGAACAAGTTTGCGTAACTGGGGGCAAATTTCGTCCCCATAGCAGTTCCCTCATATAGGAAATAATTATGAGTTAGAATGAAGTTTATGCCCTCCAAGATGAAATCGATCTGATGGAAGGCATATCTCCATCTTTGTTTAGAAAATGACTGGCTGATTCTATTCCATCAGTATTTTTGATACAGGTATACAGTGAGGAAACATCACAGGTCACCAATAGATAGTTTGAATCCCACTTGAGACCTTCTAAGATATTTAATAAGCTGGTTGAATCTCTTAAGTATGAGGTAAGATTTTTTACATGTTTTTGTAAAAATCGATCAATATAAGCTGATAAATTAGCATTGAGTGAACTTATGCCCAATATAATGGGGCATCCCAGGGGATTTTCTAAGGATTTATGTGTTTTAGGAAGTGAATAAATTATTGGAATTTTAGGGTTTTCTGAATAAAGAAAGTTATACTATCTGTCTGTAATGATTCCCAATGTTTTGGCTTCTGTAAGGTAATGTTTAAAAAATATCTGATAGACTTTTGTAGGATTGGAAATCATCTTTTTGTATGTACTATTGTCATCTAAAAGCTTAAATAGCATTTCATCATATTTGTGTTTATCTAAAATGACTATTCCCCCTCCTTTGTATCAAAAATATTGATTGAATAGAATCAGCCAGACATTTTCTAAACAAAGATGGAGATATGCCTTCCAAACAGATCGATTTCATCTTGGAGGGCATAAACTTCATTCTAAGTCATAATTATTTCCTATGTTAGAGCTTTCTATGAACAAGTTTGCGGGACTGCTATGGGGACGAAATTTGCCCCCAGTTACGCAAACTTGTTCATGGGACTCTGGGAGGAGGATTTTATGACTAAGACTATATACAAAGACAATTTTATTATCTATGAAAGGTATATAGACGACTTGTTTTTTATCTGGAATGGGACTGAAAATGATCTTATCTGTTGCCTTAAAGATATGAATATAAATGACAAAAATTTGGCGTTCACATATACTTATGACAAAAAACTGATACATTATTTAGATCTGGAAATTTCTATTGAAATTGAAAAAATCAATACAAAAACGTATTTCAAAGAAGTTGACACCAACAATTACATACATTGGGATATTTGCCATCATACAAAATGGAAACAAAATATCCCTAAAGGACAATTCCTTAGACTAAAAAGAAATTGCAGAGAGGAAACTACTTTTGAGCAGCAATCGAGAATATTAAAACAAACATTTTTAGATAGAGGATAAGATGGAAATAAAATTTAACGTAGTAAGAAAAATCAAAAGAACAGATCTGCTTAACTATAAAACAAAAGAAGCAGCAAGTAGTGAAAATAAGGGAAGTGAAAAGATTAACAAATCATTTATCACACAATATGGTGAGGACAAATCTGATTAAAAAAAAATCATAAAAAAACATTGGAATATTTTAAGTTATGATCCAGATCTAGGTCCAAAACTACCTGATAAACCAAGATTCATTTACAGAAAGGCCAGAAACCTTAAAAGTAGACTAGCCCCATCCATGAGAAAAAGTTATAATTATGGGGGAGTAGAAAAGGGTATACTAGGCAAAGAATTAAAAGTTTTTTTTCCCTGTCATATATGTAAAGCCTGTAGATATTCTAAAAAAAAAGCTTAAAAAGGCCGGATTACACGGCTGAAACGCATAGCTTTAAACTGCTGAACAGCTTCTAACTGCTGAACACCATTGACAACAGTTGATGGATATTGTGGATATCTGGAGACATATAGAAACAGCGTGTGAACTATTGACGTTGATGACCGCTGACGCTGACAACTGTTAACAACCTCACCAAGGATACTAAAAGACACTGCTCTGACCTCATTGAGCACACACAAGACCGCAGAGCCAAGGAACAACAAGTAAGGATCAGTCTGGAAAACAGACCGGAAACACCTTAATGGGAGTCACATAGAAAAACTACTAAAAGGCTCCAGGACCGGTCTGCGGGGTAAGCTCAAGGCAGACAGCGAGTATTGGATTTAATTTTTTAAACACCTACGGATACTCCTATTACCAAACAAAGGAGATACATTTTTTAAAATAAAAGAAGACTAATAGAATGATGTAACTACATCAGATACCGATAAAGAAGAAATAATCCATACGGGACTGTACAAAAAGTATACCTGATATAGACTTTTTGTTTATGTTTTCTCTTTTTAACGGGGTACCCTGAACTTTTTTAGCATATTGGGTTGGCCGACCATCGCTCAGTTTTAGTATTTTTTTATTTTTTTTATTATTTTTTTTTATTGAGGATTTACAAGTTGTACAACAAATAGAAACAGTCACAAGTGCCACAAGGTTAGAGACAGTAAAATTAAACATGCATGAACAGATTATATCGAAATTAGTGATGGAAATAATAAGTGACATGAGCTTCTGAATCCTCCATTTTATAATAGTAATAGCATATTAGGGTGACTACTGAGCTGACCCCATGAGGGTCATATGGTCATGGGAATAAAACCTAAATGGTAGTCTCTAGAAAGGCCACTCCTGGGCCTTCTGTGGAGATGAAAATACAAAATATATATAAGGGGAGGGGGGATAGTCAGCCGGGCAAAGAGCCGCTATATAAAGAGGATGGGGGGAAGGGGGCGTGTCGAACGAAGGGTATATAACACTCTAAATTTAAGTGACAGAATGATATATGGCAGCTAGATGGTTTCTTGACCCTCTAGTTTACAATGTTTACTATGGGGTGATCTTCTAAAGCAGATTTCTAAGGGTACTCTAGGACCTTGCTAAAATTAGAAACAAAACATGGGTGGAATAGTATATGGAGTGGTCTGTGAGAAGCTCAGCTAAAAATGTATTACGAACACGGCTAATTAACAATGTATGGTAAATAGTAGACTATACACAGAAGCTGAAGAATGGTACAAAATCCATAAGAATACATCAGAGTAATAACATATATAGCTCATGACCAGAAAATAATAAACCACTAAGATAATAGTTGGATATGAGTAAACATAAGAATCATTAGTCATACAGGCAAAAGGATGCTGACGTTTGTTCTTAATGGCTTAGTTATGATGGAGGTGAAGCTCTATTGTGAGGTTATAAATGCTGTCTGGGCTGCTGGCCATCTAATACCATGAGAGCTAGTCATAAACGCTCAATAGGAGAACACTATACTGCAGAGAAGAACAAGTATATATGGGAGCTATAGGCATTAGTCTTCTTCTGAGCGCAATGTGTGGGGAGAAGTAGCTGTAATATGCGTTATATCCTTTATCATAAATTATAAGTATCAGCAGTACAGTATAGCCTAGAAATTTAGAAAATTCGGGAAGTAAAAGCACAATATCTAACTAATATTTAAGAATATACATATTATAATATAATAAAAACGTAATAATATTGGTGTGCGAAGAATGGGAATTGTATGGGAAACTGAAAACAGCATAATATTAATAAGTAGCCTGTAACAGCCTCAAATGAAATATGCTGCTATAATGTCAAACTATAAAAAACAACAGTATAATAGGCCTTCATAAAAAATACACTAACAAGCCTCCCAAGTAGATTATTATAATGCTTAAAGGTCCCCAGCCGGTGCCTAGAGGGCCCGTATATATGGGCTATTATGGGCTAATCTGTGCAGACATAGATTGTATGCAAAGTGGTGTAATAGGGATCGCCTTATAAAAAAATATAATAGGGGAACTATAATATCAGTTTTAGTATATTATTCCACCATTCATAATATTTAGATTATATATCCCTAAATGTTTTTATTTTAATTTAATAAACACTTCATATATAACAAATATTAGTAACCCATTAGTTTTCTCTGCTCAGAAACACACACATAGAGGTTTAAGCAAGTTTGCGCTTTATCTCCTACCTTTTTTCTTTTTACGGCTAACTATACAAGATATATAAGGTTGGTATATCATTGGAGATTTAGCTTACCTATCTAAATTAGCAGCGCAAGAAAGATTTTACCCTACTGTTTGGATTGAGAGCTTGCATTGTGTGGCTGCTTTAGGGACTCAGGTTTTTGAAGGGACCTTGACGAGGTAATAACTAGTATTTCTATAGCGCCTTTCTTCCAGTGGGACTCAAAGCGCTTTTTCAGTACTTGCTCTTGGAATTAACCAAATTGGCAGCTGAATAGTAATAGTTGTTATTATTACCCAATTTAATGGTACTCACTTTATCAACCTAGGAAGGATAAAGGGCTGAGTCGACCCTGCCAGGATTTGAACCTGTGACCTTGGATCTTTTAAACAGGATTTTTTGTAAGTATAGCATTTTACCAACTGAGCTACCTTACTGGCCTATCTATTGTCATTGGCTCACACATGAATTCATTCAGAAACCTGTAGTGCATTGCTGCTCCTTCAACAAATTATACCAATAGAATGAATCAAATTTTGTTGTATGAGTGAAATGTAAAGTTGTTTATTTATGTTCTACATAAATCCTTAAAAAAACATATTTTTGGTTTTATGTCCGATTATTATAAATGTGTCCTCTTATTACATTGTATCTAAGCATCTCGTGACAGCCCTCTGATTCCATGATATTTCATTTAATATTTATTGACTTGCATATTAGCCAATTAGTGCTGTGTCTGACACAAGCAACGTGTGTGAGAACAATGCTCTCTATAAGGTTTACATGAAAAAACACTTCCCTCTTGCTAAAAGCTAAATATTGAATGTGATAAGAGGTAACCTTGAAGTACTTAGATATTATCAGATGAGCCTACCTAGTTTGATCTTTCAAATAAGAATAAAAAGAGAAGAAAGAAGAATATATAATAATTTTAAATAGGAATGTTGCTTCAAATTACATGCCCTATCTGATCATGAAGGTTTAACTTGGACTATGCTGTCACTTTAACATTACCAAAAATGAGAGATTAAAACCTTGTTAAAAAAAAAATAATGTAAAAAAATAAATAAAAACATTTTATTTAAATTTTGTCAATATTTAAATGGCAATAATTGCAAAATATCCAAAATATATAATCTTTTGGAATAAAAACAATAGTGTAAAATAATATTGCAGAAGTTAAAATACTGTATGTTAAACTGTCATTGCTGACAACATAATTGGCCAAAAACTACCTGAATATAGTCTGCTCGAGCTTGGACTCCCCTTGCATCATTTTCCTCTAACAGAGCTAAATAATCACCATACTTGGGGACATCCAAGCTCTCCAGAGCTATATCAGGTATTTTAATGGCAATATTGTGCAACATACAGCATATAAGAGAAATAAAAAAGAATTTGGAGGGGGCATACTGAAGAACCCGCCAGAGATGTCCAAGCATCGGAAACGGCTCTTCAATACGCCAAAGGTGCATTTAATCACCGATTGTGTGGCGATGTGGGCCTCGTTGTAGTGCACCTCTTCCACTCTGTTGGGGTTGTGGAAGGGTGTGATATGAAATAGAGCATTGATATTAGCAATCAGAATGAATAAAATATATAATATACATATGTATAAATATATAAGAGATATTTACCTATGAGGATTTCCTCTGGCATTTGTCCCTCCTGGAAACGATCGTATATGTAAGAATTCCGGAGGATGAAGGAATTGTGGTTGAAACCCAGCAATCCAGAGCGGACGCTCATTATCCTTAACTGGGCGTCACAGATGACCTGAATATTCAACGAGTGGTTATGCTTCCTGTCCCGGTATGACTCCTCTCTACCCCTGGGAGGCTGCACCAATATATGCGTGCAGTCTATGGCCCCCAATACTCTTGGCAACCCAGCAAGATTATAAAATTGGAGCCTGACAGCATGCCACTCCTCAGGTGTATTGGGGAAGTGGACATAATGGACTAGACATTGGTGCAAGGCATTAACGGCAATCTTCAGATGACGGGAGAAGGTTGCCTGGCTCATACCTATGCCTAGACCTATCACAGCCTGGAATGATCCAGTTGCCAAAAAATAGAGGACCGATAGTAACTTTACCATCCCAGGGATTGCCCTAGTCCTTGCAGTCAGTGGTTTGAGAGAGTCCTTAATTTCGACATAGAGCCTCCCAATAGAAGCCATATTGAGTCGAAATCGACGGATCACCTCTCGATCACTGAGGACATGGAGACAAACCCTAGGCAGGAAGACCCTCGGCACCTTCTGGCGTCTTCGTTGACGCTCCACAGCTATCATCACCTATCTTGCCCTGCGTCTCCATAATAGCAAGACAAACCATATCAAGTTTACGATCTCCATTGCCAAATAATAATGAAATGAAGTGTGTGGATTGAAACCCCTTTATATAATGCCAAGTGATCCAGCTGTAAATGATTGCAATAATTGATTGAATAACTTATGCGCCACACATTACATAACATACAAATTAATGACAGGTTTTCTGTATTTTCGCGTCATTATACGAGCACAGAAATGTATGTGTCATTGTAAGAGCACAAAGTTTTTGTTTAGAACATAATATGTATGGAATCACCATCCAGGTGAGTTCAACAGCTGTAAATACAGGTGTATGCTTGAGATTGATTGTGCAGTTAACTAAATTACTTATGCACAACACATGAGTATTTAGCTATAGATAAAATCATTACTATGGTTTTATGTTTTTGGATGGCAGCGTCGTGGAGGCTTAAAAGGTCAGTGATTATGGTGTTTTCAGACTCCCATATTCAAGAACAATGTGTTGTATTAACATTGCCAAACATGGCTTAGAAAGAGAGTGCAATGTTGAACATATTGAAATGTAATTAGTGTGCAATATTTTACAGTCTTTTGCTATCCTTTGTGGGATGGAGAAGGCCATTTTAAATGTATTTTGCATGTATTTGGTATGCAACAGTTTTCATTGTCTTGCTATCCTTTGTTTGTTAATATTTGCAGATTGAATTGAGGAATAATGTGGTGTATTAACATTGCCAAACATGGCTTAGAAAGAGAATGCAATGTTGAACATATTGAAATGTATTATTGTGCAACAGTTTTCATTGTCTTGCTATCCTTTGTTGGTAAATATTTGCAGAGTGAATTGAGGAATAAAGTGGTGTGTTGACATTGCAAAACATGACTTAGAAAGAAAATGATATTTAAAAACTTTGTATTGGTTACATTTGTCTTAGCGTCTAAAAAAAGATCACAAACCTTTCCGATTTTTCAAAACCATTGAGTTCTATGGCATCCGCGGCCTCAGAGGTGGCGGTTTGAACGATAGGTATGCTGCGTCGATAAGGAGGGTGAATGATCAGAATTCCGCTCAAATACCACAGTTTTACGCTCGAATAACGCAAGCATCGATCTGCGTTGAATTGAGATCCCGGTTGCGTATATTACGTCACAAATTTCAACATTTGATGATCTGAACGCTTTGTTAATTATGGCGGATCAATCTCACATCAAATACGACACCGGATTCAAGTGTATTGTCAGTTGACGCTTTGATAAATATACCCCTAAGTATCCAATTTACATTAGACATTTTTTTCTGAATAAAGCCTATCTATTTTTTAAGATGATTACTGAGTCAGTCCCCCCTTATTATTCTGCTTTTCGTAAATCTTCATCAGTGAGAGTTACTAGGGTGAGCTAGGATAAATACCATTTTAATCATATTTACCAATATTTATATATCTTGTCTTATATCCAAATGTGGCACTTAACAAACTTTCCTCATTTAGGTTACTACTTTTTTGCTGCAACATTTACCACTGCCATATACAATGTTTTGTATATCAAAAACAGTTCAGAGATGTATATCTTGTTAATCATGGTGAAATTCATGTTGCTGGTCTCCTGTGCTGTGACCAATTAGGGACAGATGCAAATGACCTTGTGCTCTGAGCTGAACGTTTACTGCGTAGAATGTTGTAAAGACAGGTAAACTTCACCATAATTTGGTATGACGTACAATTTTTAGGGTATTTTAGAAGTAGATAATACAAGATAAATAATGTGTATTGCACTGTTTAATTTCACCCCCAATAATTAACTAACAAGTAGATTACAAGTTGTGCGTTCGTGTTTTAACACTGAAAAAATGGCCATTTCAGCATTAAAACCGCAATGCAGCCATTACAAGTCTTGTCGGTATAGCTGTACCGCAAGCCTTTTAGCCTGTAACGCAACGTCAGTCCCGCACTCAAAAAAATTAAGCTTTTGCATGCGACTCCCATAGCACTGCCATTACGAGTTTTGCAGTGAGGCTAATAAGCTTGCGTTACACTCTATAACGACAAGTTCCAGACCGCCATCTGAGAGCAGTAGTTATGAGTTTTACGCAACAAAACTGTTACATGAAACACATAACTAAAGTGTTACAAAGTACACTAAACACCTATTAACTACCTATTAACCCCTAAACCGATGCCCTCCCGCATCGCAAACACTAAATTAAATTTATTAACCCCTAATCTGCTACTCCAGACATCGCTGCCACTAATAAAATGTATTAACCCCTATTCCGCCACTCCCCGACATTGTCGCCACTATACTAAAGTTATTAACCCCCTATTCCCCCGCACCCCAACATTGCCCACACTATAATAAAGATATTAACCTCTATTCTACCGCTCCCCGACATAGCCACCACTAAATAAAGTTATTAACCCCTAAACCTCTGGCCTCGCACATGACTCCATCTTCATCCAGGCGGCTCCATCTCCATCCATCGCAGCACCAGCATCTTCTTCATCCCTGCGGAGGCGAAGTGGCGATGCGAGGAGGTCCAGGCCAAAGTCGGGCCGAGGTCCAGGCGGAGGTCCATGGATCCGATGTGGAGGTCCTCTTCATGCAATCATCCGGCGCACATAGAATTATAATGTAAGGTACCCCTTTTATACTGGGGGTAGTATTGCATTCCTATTGACTGAACAATTTGAATCAGTCAATAGGATTTAAGCAGCTCTCATTCTATTGACTGATATTGATAAATCTGCCCCAATGTTGTCAATAATATTTTAGACAGGGAGTAGCAAAATTAAGAAAAAAAAAACATTTCATTTTGTTTTGCAGCAAAATATAGTTCTGAAGATCCTCATCAAAAATAATTATGATACATCTTGGAATGGTGAGCCGTATTTATCATTAAGTAATTGTTTGGCAGCATTATAGATAGAGAAATGACCATGTATGGAAGCCAATGCCTGTTTAACATCCTGTATTGTTGTGATTTACAAGCTAATTAACACTACATGGTATGACATCTACCGAGGGAAATAAAAGATAAGGAAGCTTCGCTTTGACAAATTCTATCTCAGAATGGCAATGAACAGCGTGTTGGAATTCCTTATCCTTTTATGAGGGTGAAACCACAGTGTTATGAGTAATGCTCATAAAGTACAGTAGTTTGGCACGAGAGAAAAAACGATAAGCAGAGTGAAAAGAAAGTTCAGATGACTTCACTTTTCAGAGCTGAATCATTTAACAACAGAAGTCTTATTTCATCAATTTTCAAGAACATCTAAATTAATGAGTTTTAGTTCTTCATATCTTTCTGGTACCTTGTTATGCAGAAGGCTGAGTCCTATTTGTGAAGCATGTGTTAACTGTTTGACCTCCACAGAGTGATGTAATGCATTGGAGCACCTTTTTGCTAGACAGTGGATTGCATGAAAACATATATTTCTCTTTATCTTAAAGGAACATAGTAGACTAAAATTAAATTTGAATGTGCGTGTTTAACTTTTGAATAGAAGCTTTTTTGCAATATACATTATCAAAAAAAAAAGAGCTATTACACTGTTTCTGCATCAAAGCCCAGAGGGGCGAAATGCGTCAGGGGAGAGCTGTGAGCGTGGAGACGCTCATGATACTGTTTTAATAGCCTGAATCTAGTTTACTGCCTATTGCCACTCATGATACTGTTTTAATAGCCTGACACTAGTTTACTGCCTATTGCTCATAATTCTAGACGCTTAAGCTATAGTTAACTATGTTGTACAGTCTGGGTTTTACCAAGACTTTTGTAGCACAGGGCTACATTATGAAGTACACTCTTTTTGCAATCTAAGTGAATTTAATTACCTAAAACACACCAGCATTCCATTGCATTTACCTCTAGTTACTCCTCTACTTGTATGGGGTATATGATCCATTACAGGATCCGTAGCATAGCCGGCTAAATATATAAGAACATTATGATAATTAAATTGTCATGCTACGGTAAATATTTCTGTATATAGTGAACAAATTGGGGGAGCAAAGAACGCACATTAAGCAGCGTCATATATTTGAGCAATTCATTGCTGTCACTTGGGTTCTAATACATGCTAAATATTTATAGGAACAGTTACTTCCCTACGGACACCTCATGAACGATAAAACTGAGGAGCCATTAAAGCATATAGTAATCTGCTTATTAACTTTGCATCTGTAGATGGAGATTGAGTCAACACTTGTATGGGGTATATGATCCATAACAGGATCCGTAGCATAGCCGGCTAAATACATAATGTAAGAACATTGCGATAATTAAACTGTCATGCTACGGTAAATATTTCTGTATATAGTGAACGATCTGGGGGAGCAAAGAACGCACACTAAGCAGCGTCATATATCTGAGTAATTTATTGCTGTCACCTGGGTTCTAATACATGCTCAAAGTATAAACTATCCGATTGCTACTTTGTTGCAACATTAACAATAAGAAAGAAAGTTGGAAGGAACTGTTGCTTAACCTACATTTATAAACATCAGAAGTATGGACTTCCTCTCCTAGTAATACATTAGAGCTAAGGAGATAGCAGCTTCATGGTAAATATTTAAAGGGACAGTTACTTCCCTACGGACACCTCATGAACGATAAAACTGAGGAGCCATTAGAGCATATAGTAATCTGCTTATTAACTTTGCAACTGTAGATGGAGATTGAGTCAATGGGGGATATTTATCAAAGGTATGTCGGACTTGATCCGACAGTGCGGATCAGGTCCGACATACCTCGCTGAATGCGGAGAGCAATACGCTCTCCGTATTCAGCATTTTACCAGCAACTCTTGTGAGCTGCTGGTGCAACACCACTCCCTGCAGACTTGCGGCCAATCGGCCACCAGCAGGGGGTATCAATCAACCCAATCGTACTCGATCAGGTTGAATCCCGGCGATGTCTGTCCGTCTGCTCAGAGCGGGCAGACAGGGTTATGGAGCAGCAGTCTTTAGACCGCTGCTTCATAACTGCTGTTTGTGGCGAGCCTGCAGGCTCGCCAGAAACATGGGCTCTCAAGCTCCATTCGAAGCTTGATAGATAGGCCCCAATAAATGAATACATATTTATAGACGACCTATATGTAAAATTGTATATATAAGCGAGGATAATAATAGTCTTAATATATTTCTAAGTATTGAAATAATATTCTTACCCTTAATTAAAATATTAGTACCTGTTAGAACTTATTAGCTTTATTTATACTCAGAGCTATTGTATCTACAACTCAGCTCCCACAATGAGAGGGTCATGCCTGATGCCTGTAGTCATGTGCTGTGTTATTGGTTCTTGAGCTAACCTATTAATATACTAATATGCTATGAACTGGAGTCATTATAAGCTTGATTGCTGGGAGACCGGCTTTTCTGGACATCTCTCAATACATTGAGTTATTACAAAACTCAAAAGTAAAGACCAACAGTACACAGTGATTCATATTACACACATTTTAGCGGTTCAAGTGAGACCAGATATCTGATCTTTTCGAGCAACTTTATTTTGTGTATAGATGGGGTTTAGTTCACTGTCAGTACCTAAAGGCCTGATTAATTCATATTATTACCCCCCTACATCACTTATTGATTATCACACAGTACTAGTGTTCAGTGTCGTTTTTAATGATTTTTGTATGTTACTCAATCTTAGTTTAGATTAATAAAAGTTATATTTTACTAGTATGGAATTTCAATGCCCATCTGTCAGGGCCTAGAGTGCAATATGTGCATACTTTTCTAGGTTTTTATACACTTCTTCATTGCACCATCCTTTTTTGTGTTCTGTTTCTGCATCATACCTACAAACATTTTCTAAAGTTTTTTTTTAGGATTGGGAGGTGAGGTGTACTTGGTAGGGGTGATTCACAGAGCTGGGGTGTATGTGTAATGTGGGTAATGTCTGGTGGGTCATGGTCACAGCCGGGGCAGATCCTGGTTTCACTCTGGAAATCCAGACCAGACATTTACCCTGAACAGCAGGAGGGACAATAGGACAGAGCTCCCAACTCATGGCTTTTCTGCAATATATGGGACAGTTAAAAGAACTGCGCTGAACATTCTCCATACATCCCCATTCATACAGTGCACAGGCTCATAGAGCAAGCTATGGCATGTATCATGTTGGCTATGACTTATTTTGCATCATACAAACCACCACTGACTGAGCAGGTGGGATGTTGTATGTGCAAGGCGCATAAATAGAATATGTGAGTATGCCACTGAAAGATTGATATATTTTACAAGCATTTTTACTAATAGAAGTAGATTACAAAAAATACAGGATTGAAATGCACTTGTGCTAATTTCAATTTTGACCATTACTTGTCTCTTTAACAAAATAACCTGAGATTTAGCAATCCATGGGTTCTATTCTAATACATCAATATTCCCATGAGAAGTGCATTGTGCACTGGCTTTTCATATACTGCTTGCAGGAATGCTGAACCTGCTTGACAATATGTCATTTGTGTGATGTACATGACATTAAGGGCTCGATTTATCAAGCCCTTCACCTCCTCGCACAAGAGAACCTGCAGTCAGGATTTATCAAGCAGCGGTCATCAGGCCACTGCTTCCCTACCCTGTTCTCCAACTCTTAGGTGGAGAATTCCAATCTCCCCTGTCTCGCCTGATCGGGGAGATTGACAGCTCCTGTCCACACATGATTGGCTGTGCACAGGCAGGGGGTGGGGTTGCACGCAAGCGTAAAGGAGCGCTCGTGTGAAATGTTAAATTCCGGCAGCGGATTGATGCCCGCCAAAGGAGAGCTCCTGCGGACAGGGGCGAATATGTATGCCCCTGTCTGCCAAGGATTGATAAATCGAGCTCTAAAAGGACATAATTATAGCAAATTAAGGCCTAGATTTGGAGTTTGCAGGTAGCCGTGAAAACCAGCGTTAGAGGCTCCTAACGCTGGTTTTAGGCTACCGCCGGTATTTGGAGTCAGTCAAAAAAGGGTCTAACGCTCACTTTTCAGCCGCAACTTTTCCATACCGCAGATCCCCTTACGTCAATTGCGTATCCTATCTTTTCAATGGGATTTTTTTAACTCCGGTATTTAGAGTCGTGTCTGAAGTGAGCGTTAGAAATCTAACGACAAAACTCCAGCCGCAGAAAAAAGTCAGTAGTTAAGAGCTTTCTGGGCTAACGCCGGTTCATAAAGCTCTTAACTACTGTACTCTAAAGTACACTAACACCCTATAAACTTCCTATGTACCCCTAAACCGAGGCCCCCAACATCGCCGCCACTCGATTAAATTTTTTTAACCCCTAATCTGCCGACCACCACCTACGTTATCCTTATGTACCCCTAATCTGCTGCCCCTAACACCGCCGACCCCTATATTATATTTATTAACCCCTAACCTGTCCCCCACAACGTCGCAGCCAGCTACCTACAATAATTAACCCCTAATCTGCCGACCGCAAAGAGCCGCCACCTACATTATAGCTATGTACCCCTAATCTGCTGCCCCTAACACCGCCGACCCCTATATTATATTTATTAACCCCTAATCTGCCCCTCTCAACGTCGCCTCCACCTGCCTCCACTTATTAACCCCTAATCTGCCGAGCGGACATGAGCGCTACTATAATAAAGTTATTAACCCCTAATCCGCCTCACTAACCCTATAATAAATAGTATTAACCCCTAATCTGCCCTCCCTAACATCGCCGACACCTAACTTCAATTATTAACCCCTAATCTGCCGACTGGAGCTCACCGCTATTCTAATAAATGTATTAACCCCTAAAGCTAAGTCTAACCCTAACACTAACACCCCCCTAAGTTAAATATAATTTTAATCTAACGAAATTAATTAACTCTTATTAAATAAATTATTCCTATTTAAAGATAAATACTTACCTGTAAAATAAACCCTAATATAGCTACAATATAAATTATATTTATATTATAGCTATTTTAGGATTAATATTTATTTTACAGGTAACTTTGTAATTATTTTAACCAGGTACAATAGCTATTAAATAGTTAAGAACTATTTAATAGCTAAAATAGTTAAAATAATTACAAATTTACCTGTAAAATAAATCCTAACCTAAGTTACAATTAAACCTAACACTACACTATCAATAAATTAATTAAATAAAATACCTATAATTATCTACAATTAAACCTAACACTACACTATCAATAAATAAATTAAATACAATTCCTACAAATAAATACAATGAATTAAACTAACTAAAGTACAAAAAATAAAAAAGAACTAAGTTACAAAAAATAAAAAAATATTTACAAACATTAGAAATATATTACAACAATTTTAAACTAATTACACCTACTCTAAGCCCCCTAATAAAATAACAAAGCCCCCCAAAATAAAAAAATGCCCTACCCTATTCTAAATTACTAAAGTTCAAAGCTCTTTTACCTTACCAGCCCTGAACAGGGCCCTTTGCGGGGCATTTCCCAAGAAGTTCAGCTCTTTTGCCTTTAAAAAAACATACAATACCCCCCCCCAACATTACAACCCACCACCCACATACCCCTAATCTAACCCAAACCCCCCTTAAATAAGCCCCTGAAGATCTCCCTACCTTGAGTCGTCTTCACCCAGCCGAGCCAAATTCTTCATCCAAGCGGCACAAGAAGAGGTCCTCCATCCGGTAGAAGTCTTCATCCAAGCGGGGCAGAAGAGGTCTTCCATCCGATTGAAGTCTTCATCCAAGAGGCATCTTCTATCGTCATCCATCCGGAGCGGAGCGGCAGCATCCTGAAGACCTCCGACGCGGAACATCCATCCTGGCCGACGACTGAACGACGAATGACGGTTCCTTTAAATGACGTCATCCAAGATGGCGTCCTTTGAATTCCGATTGGCTGATAGGATTCTATAATCCAATCGGAATTAAGGTAGGAATATTCTGATTGGCTGATGGAATCAGCCAATCAGAATCAAGTTCAATCCGATTGGCTGATCCAATCAGCCAATCAGATTGAGCTCGCATTCTATTGGCTGTTCCGATCAGCCAATAGAATGCGAGCTCAATCTGATTGGCTGATTCAATCAGCCAATCAGATTTTTCCTACCTTAATTCCGATTGGCTGATAGAATCCTATCAGCCAATCGGAATTCGAGGGACGCCATCTTGGATGACATCATTTAAAGGAACCGTCATTCGCCGTTCAGTCGTCGGCCAGGATGGATGTTCCGCGTCGGAGGTCTTCAGGATGCTGCCGCTCCGCTCCGGATGGATGATGATAGAAGATGCCTCTTGGATGAAGACTTCAATCGTATGGAAGACCTCTTTTGCCCCACTTGGATGAAGACTTCTACCGGATGGAGGACCTCTTCTTGCTCCGTTTGGATGAAGAATTTGGCTCGGCTGGGTGAAGACGACTCAAGGTAGGGAGATCTTCAGGGGCTTAGTGTTAGGTTTATTTAAGGGGGGTTTGGGTTAGATTAGGGGTATGTGGGTGGTGGGTTGTAATGTTGGGGGGGGTATTGTATGTTTTTTTTTACAGGCAAAAGAGCTGAACTTCTTGGGGCATGCCCCGCAAAGGGCCCTGTTCAGGGCTGGTAAAGTAAAAGAGCTTTGAACTTTAGTAATTTAGAATAGGGTAGGGCATTTTTTTATTTTGGGGGGCTTTGTTATTTTATTAGGGGGCTTAGAGTAGGTGTAATTAGTTTAAAATTGTTGTAATATATTTCTAATGTTTGTAAATATTTTTTTATTTTTGTATAACTTAGTTCTTTTTTATTTTTTGTACTTTAGTTAGTTTAATTCATTGTATTTATTTGTAGGAATTGTATTTAATTTATTTATTGATAGTGTAGTGTTAGGTTTAATTGTAGATAATTATAGGTATTTTATTTAATTAATTTATTGATAGTGTAGTGTTAGGTTTAATTGTAACTTAGGTTAGGATTTATTTTACAGGTAAATTTGTAATTATTTTAACTATTTTAGCTATTAAATAGTTCTTAACTATTTAATAGCTATTGTACCTGGTTAAAATAATTACAAAGTTACCTGTAAAATAAATATTAATCCTAAAATAGCTATAATATAATTATAATTTATATTGTAGCTATATTATGATTTATTTTACAGGTAAGTATTTATCTTTAAATAGGAATAATTTATTTAATAAGAGTTAATTAATTTCGTTAGATTAAAATTATATTTAATTTAGGGGGGTGTTAGTGTTAGGGTTAGACTTAGCTTTAGGGGTTAATACATTTATTAGAATAGCGGTGAGCTCCAGTCGGCAGATTAGGGGTTAATAATTGAAGTTAGGTGTCGGCGATGTTAGGGAGGGCAGATTAGGGGTTAATACTATTTATTATAGAGTTAGTGAGGCGGATAAGGGGTTAATAACTTTATTATAGTAGCGCTCAGGTCCGCTCGGCAGATTAGGGGTTAATAAGTGTAGGCAGGTGGAGGCGACGTTGTGGGGGGCAGATTAGGGGTTAATAAATATAATATAGGGGTCGGCGGTGTTAGGGGCAGCAGATTAGGGGTACATAGGGATAATGAAAGTAGCGGCGGTTTACGGAGCGGCAGATTAGGGGTTAATAATAATATGCAGGGGTCAGCGATAGCGGGGGCGGCAGATTAGGGGTTATTAAGTGTAAGGCTAGGGGTGTTTAGACTCGGGGTACATGTTAGAGTGTTAGGTGCAGACGTAGGAAGTGTTTCCCCATAGCAAACAATGGGGCTGCGTTAGGAGCTGAACGCGGCTTTTTTGCAGGTGTTAGGTTTTTTTTCAGCTCAAACAGCCCCATTGTTTCCTATGGGGGAATCGTGCACGTGCACGTTTTTGAGGCTGGCCGCGTCCGTAAGCAACTCTGGTATCGAGAGTTGCATTTGCGTTAAATATGCTCTACGCTCCTTTTTTGGAGCCTAACGCTGACATTATATGGACTCTCAATACCAGAGTTATTTTAAAGGAGCGGCCAGAAAAAAGCCAGCGTTAGCTACGCGGGTCCTTACCGACAAAACTCTAAATCTAGCCGTAAATGTTTTGTTTTTGCAAAAATGCAGGTTAAACTAATGTTTTCTTGTCTGCTTTTCAGAGGCATGCCCCTCTTCATGAAAGATCTGTATTTAAATGCTGCTCTTTCATAAATCTGATGATAGAAAATCTTTGCAATGGCTCTTTAAGTTATATTTTAGGGAGATTTGTGTCTTGTTTCCTCTTTGCATAATTGGGCAAACAAGGTATACATTCAACACTTTCATTCGGCTAGATTACAGGTTTTGTGTTACAGCTTTTAACGCTGAAAAATTGGCCATTATGCTGGAATGGCCAGTAACGTATATTACAAGTCGCGGCGGTATAGCTATAAACATAAAAAAAATGACGTTTGAGTGTGGGATTTTCATAGCACCTGTATTACAGGTTGTGCGTTCTGGCTAAAAAGCTTGCGTTATAGCCTATACCGCACATGATCCATATCGCCACCTGAGATCAATAGTTATGAATTTTGTGTAACAAAAATGTTTTACAAAACTCATAACTAAAATATTACAAAGTACACTAACACCCATAAACTACCTATTAACCCCTAAACCACTGCCCCACATTGCAAACACTATATTAAATTTATTAATCCCTAAACTGCCACCCACCCACATCGTGACTATTAAATAAAGTTATTAACCCCTAATCTGCCTCCCACCCACATCGCAACACTATTTAAATATATTAACCCCTAAACCACCGCTCCTCGATATCGCCGACACTAAATAAACCTATTAACCCCTAAACCTTCGGCCCGCCACATTGCCGCCACAAAATAAACCTATTAACCCCTAAACCGCCGGCCCCCACATTGCAAAACACTAAATTAAACAATTAACCTCAAAACCTAACACCCCATATCTTTAACCCCTTAATGACCGGACCATTTTTCAATTTTCTTACCCTTAATGACAATGGCTATTTTTACATTTCTGCGGTGTTTGTGTTTAGCTGTAATTTTCCTCTTACTCATTTACTGTACCCACACATATTATATACCGTTTTTCTCGCCATTAAATGGACTTTCTAAAGATACCATTATTTTCATCATGTCTTATAATTTACTACAAAAAAAATAATAAAATATGAGGAAAAAATGGAAAAAAACACACTTTTTCTAACTTTGACCCCCAAAATCTGTTACACATCTACAATCACCAAAAAACACCCATGCTAAATAGTTTCTAAATTTTGTCCTGAGTTTAGAAATACCCAATGTTTACATGTTCTTAGCTTTTTTTGCAAGTTATAGGGCAATAAATACAAGTAGCACTTCGCTATTTCCAAACCACTTTTTTTCAAAATTAGCGCTAGTTACATTGGAACCCTGATATCTGTCAGGAATACCTGAATATCCCTTGACATGTATATATTTTTTGTTAGAAGACAACCCAAAGTATTGATGTAGGCACATTTTGGTATATTTTATGCTACTATTTCACCGCCAAATGCGAGCAAATAAAAAAAAAACTTTACATTTTTCACAATTTTAGGTTTCTCACTGAAATTATTTACAAACAGCTTGTGCTATTATGGCACAAATTGTTGTAAAAGCTTCTTTGGGATCCCCTTTGTTCAGAAATAGCAGACTTATATGGCTTTGGCACTGATTTTTGGTAATTAGAAGGCCGCTAAATGCTGCTGCGCACCACACGTAAATTATGCCCAGCAGTGAAGGGGTTAATTAGGTAGGTTGTAGGGAGCTTGCAGGGTTAATTTTAGCTTTAGGGTAGAGATCAGCCTCCCACCTGACACATCCCACCCCCTGATCCCTCCCAAACAGCTCTCTTCCCTCCCCCACCCCACAAATGTCCCCGCCATCTTAAGTACTGCCAGTACTAAATAAAAGGAGTTTTTTTTTTTTATAAAAAAATAAAATATTTTAGCTGTGATGGACTCCTGCCTTAGCCCCAACCTCCATGATCCCCCCCCCCCCCCAGCTCTCTAACCCTCTCCCCTATCTAATTGCGGCCATCTTGGGTACTGGCAGCTGTCTGCCAGTACCCAATTTGCCCCAAAAACAAAAGTGTTTTTTGTTCTTTTGCTTTTTTGTATGTTTTCTGTAGTGTAGCAGCCCCCCTCAATACCCCTATCCCCCTCCCCCTCCCAGATCCTTTTATATTATTTTTAATATATCCCCCCTCTTCCCTCCTCATTGGTGTCAGTGTCTTTGCCAGCTAATGCGCGGTCGCGCACGCGCGCACGCGCGCCCCCCGCACGCTCCCGGCACCCGGCGTGCACATTGCACTTCTAGGGACCGGATGCCGGGTAGCGATGGGCCGCCCACCCGCCTCCCTGTTACGCTCCCACCCACCAACGAACTGGCTCTCTCTGCATCGGAGTCTTCTAAATGGTATTGCAGGATGCCTCCATATGGAGGCATCACTGCAATACCCTGAGAGCTGCTGGAAGCGATTGCGATCGCTTCCAGCACTCTCTTAGACAACTGACGTACCAGGTACGTCCATTGTCATTAACTGTTAGTTAATGCATGACGTACCTGGTACGTCAGTTGTCATTAAGGGGTTAAATTAAAATTACAATATGACTATATTTAAATAAATAAAAACGTACCTATGAAATAAAAATAAACCTACATTAAACTATAAATTAACCTAACATTACTATTCTAATAAAAAAAAAAAAATACCAATTAAAAAGCCTAAATTACAAAAAAAAAATAATCCTACAAAAAACTAAACAAAATTTAAGATTATAAAAATAATAAACACTAAAATTACGAAAAATAAAAAACACTAATTACAAAATTACAAAAAATAATAAACAAAATAATCAAAAAAAATGTCACAGGTAAGTTTTTATTTATTTTAAGATAGTTATATTGTAATTTTAATTTAAAGTTAGGGGGGTGTTAGGTTTAGGAGTTAATAGTTTAATTTAGTGTTTTACAATGTGAGGGGGGGCGCAGTTTAGGGGTTAATAGGTTTATTTAGGTGTCGGCGATGTTGGGGAGCGGCAGAATAGGGGTTAATAATTATATTTAGTGTCACCAATGTTGGGGAGCAGTGGAATAGGGGTTAATAACTTTTATTAGTATCGGCGATGTCGAGGAGCGGCAGATTAGGGGTTAATAACTTTTATTAGTGTCTGCGATGTCAAGGGCGGCAGATTAGGGGTGTTTAGACTAGGGATTTATGTTAGGGTGTTAGGTTTAAATGTAACTTTCTTTTCCCCATAGACATCAATGGGGTTGCGTTACGGTGATTTGCCATTCTGCAATTGCAGATGTTAGTTTTTTCTAAAACTTTCTCCCCATTGATGTCTATGGGGGAAAGCTTGCACGAGCACGTAAACTCAGCCCTTGGCTTTTGTGCAGTATGGAGATTAACGCACCATAACGCACAGCACAAGGAGGCTTTTCAGTAATTGTAATGGCAGCGCTATGGAGAGTGAAATAACACAATTTTTTTGGCGTTAGTTTGGCACCCTGTTTAGCGCAAAACTCGTAATCTAGGTGATTGTTAATTATGAATTATTATTTGGGATTTATTTTAAATATAATGATAAAGGTTATTTTTGATTCCTTGCCAATTTTATATTTACTAAGCAATCCCCTATGGCCTCTATTTAACAAAGGTCTTGTGGACCTGATCCGACAGTGCGGATCAGGTCCGCAAGACCTCGCTGAATGCGGAGAGAAATACGCTCTCCGCATTTAACATTACACCAGCAGTTCACAAGAGCTGCTGGTGCAACGCCGTCTCCTGCAGACTCACGGCCAATCGGCCGCCAGCAGGGAGGTGTCAATCAACTCGATCGTACTCGATCGGGTTGAATTCCGGCGATGTCTGTCCGCTTGCTCAGAGCAGGCGGACAGGTTATGGAGCAGCGGTCTTTGTGACCGCTGCTTCATAAATGCTGTTTCTGGCGAGTCTGCAGGCTCGCCAGAAACACGGGGCATCAAGCTCCATTCGGAGCTTGGTAGATAGGCCCCTTAAGGTTAGTTTGTACTATGGTTAAGTTCTGAGTGCTATTAAAAGTGGTGTTTTGTTTTTTAAACACTTTCTGTTTTCTCAACCATTTAAGTGAAATAAATTACTCAGTTTCCTAGTATTATTTAAATTATTATTTATTTCTTTATTGTAAAATCAATTTAGCCAAAGATTTATTTTTCAGTTACTTAAACTGGTTACCTTGAATAATGTGCATAGTGGAACTGTTTGACGCCGTCATTTTAGCTGGGGTTTTTTCACCCTTTTTTACGGATATATTTCAATGTTTAGCTACTTCTTTGGATTCAACCTTTTTGGAATAACATTTAAACCTGCAAAAATAACATTTACTCATTCTACAGGATGCCTGAATGTCAATGCTCACTTCCTAAGAAGTCAAACTCCTCATGAGACAGCAAAGAGAGTTTTATTTCTGTTGGATTTTAAGGGTAATTGTTAATCCATCTGGTATAATGTAATGTACAGGAGATTTAACACGATAACTAGCAATGAGCTAAGCAGTCCCACATCAATGAACCGGAACATTTTGAAATATTCATCAAGATGCTTTAGCAATATATTTTTTGAAAATAGCTGTCTGCTATATACATATATCAGTGTCCTGTACAAACTTTTCATATTGCTTTTTAAGAGGAAATAGTGAGGTACACAGTATTGCACACTGAGAACGGAGCACTCCAGGAAGCAGGATTAGCCACCAGATAACAGAGCATGAAAAAAAGCATAGATAGGAATTTATGTAGCTGGATTTTAAAGGGACCCATGAGTTTATGTAACTCATATACAAGTAGATTCTGTTCCTATGAGTTTAGAAAGGGAACACTGACACATGGTACAACACATAATAATATCTATGAATAAGATCTCAGAAGATTTGTGGTGACTTAAAGGTTCAGGACAAAGAGTCCTGTTTTAGCTACTTTTTTAACCAGATGTGTCTTAACAAAGTCTGAGGCATTTTTACACAGCTAGCTCCCTAAACTGTCCCTGATTTTTCAGTCCAATGTATACTCAGATGTCACACTCATCATTGTCACATTTAGTGCAGTTTCTAATTGCACTACTGAGTCTAACACAGACAGTAAGCTTATTGGGGTAGATTTAACAAAGGTTGAGCGGACATGATTTGCTGTAGCGAATCATGTCCGCTCAACCTCACTAAATGTCGACAGCATATGCTGTCAGCATTTAACTTTGCACAAGCATTTCTGATGAAATGCTTTTTGCAATGCGACCCCCTGCTCACTGGCAGCCAATCGTCCGCTAGCTGGGGCCATCAATCATCCCGATTGTATTGGATCAGTATGATTTCAGTGGCGGAGAAGTTAAGGAGCAGCACTTAATAAATGGACCCCAACGTATCAATCGAAAAAGCCAGAAAGGAACCTCTAGGCAATTGTCTACTTTGACTAATGTAAACCTTGGAAGTTAAGAAGAAGGGGTAGTGGCGCTAAAGCATCCCAGAGTGATTCCTCTGGGATGATTGATAGCCTTATTCCCGTAAAACTGGTTACACGAGAACAGAAGACAGGACTAAACAAGCAATTGCTTGACAAATGTTAAACAGGGGCAACGGATGATGTCTTGCTCGCCCCAAAAGGGGAGAATAAGGTTCCATGTAAGCAAACCTAACTGCCCACATGTTGATAAATGGGGCCCTAAATTTGTGCTCTTTATCTTTGATCCTATAGTAACCCATAATTCAGAATCTAATGATATACCATTAAAAGGCAGAGTTTATTGTTACAGGTACAAAACCTTTTATCCAAACCGGAGAAGATTTGGATTTCTGAAAAGTTTGTAATATTTGTATATTTGCATCTGTAAAATGGGACAGCTTGGAAAGGGGATGGGACTAAGTGTAACAACAATATCTTATGTCCTTTAGGCAATATTTAGCATTATACAGCTTATACATTCAACCTAATGGTAGTTTTATACAATAGTACCATCAAAAAGATAGTACAGTACTCTAATCAGACAGTTAATATTTGTTGTTTTAAATAAATATTAGGCATGTGCATTTGTTTCGTTATGAAATTAATATTCAAACATATGCACCACGGAATTACTAATACCTATAGCACGCTTGAAAGCAGCTTTAATCTGACATTTCTTTACAGAGTCCTGGTATGTGCTAATAGAAGGCTTACAGCATGCTGAACCTGCTATTGGCTTGGCTCAGGTCTCTGTAAAGAGGAGTCATGATTAGTGCAGCTCTTCAGCTCGCTAAAGGTAAGTATTTAACGTTACAGGTGAACTTTTTCACCTGTAGCAAAGAGACATTTACATTTGTTTAATAAAAATGAATGGAAATTTTCCCCCAGGTAGTCAACAAATAACGAATAGCATGGACACCGAATATTCGAAAAACCAATGTTTTTTGAATATTTGGAACAAAGATTCAGCCGAACCAAATTTTTTGCCCATGCACACCTCTAATAAATATAGAATTTGCATTTTAGAAAAAAAAACAATAATTATTTTAATCATTTTATTTTTAAAAATTATTATTGCGAAAGTCTGGATTTTGGAATAATTCAGGATATTGGAATTCTAGATTTGGAAATTTGTATCTTTATATGAAATGCTGCAGCTTTCCATAAAACTTAGCTTTTATTCCAATTAAGATAAAAATCACAGGAGGCTCTCACAAACGTATTGAGGTGTGAATCAAGAAAGGCTTACGCGTTTCAGTCATGCAGCCATAATCAAAGGCATAGGTACACAATATTTACACCTGCCTTTTAAAACAAGTAAAAGTGCATGATAGGCTGTTGCACAATGTAACTACGCCTCATTATCATAATTAGAACAATCTTGGATTAACTAGTACACCCAGCCTGTTTCGGTCACCTGCTACCTGAGAACCAATCACCTTCCATGGATGATTTTTCGTTTAGGGGGCTGTGGGTTCAGAATACAACAAGGCAGTAAAGTGATAGTTTCCATGAACATGCATTATAGTTTTAACACTGTCTATTATATCATAGAATACAATGTTCCTGACAGTATTGTATAGCAATCTGTGTCCTGAGATGGTCCTGAACTGCAGTTAAATCCTGGTCTGACGAAGGTCCATAAGGACTGTTATATACCTCTCATTTTGTGCTTGCAAGGACATTTTTTGTACTTAAATCCTTGTCTACAATTGTGGACAAAAGTTAAAAAATAGATGTGGTTTTGACAGATAAAGGACTATAACCCAAAATTAAAAACAGTCTGATATGGTCAAAGTAACTCTTTCGGATACACTCCCAAGATTATTGTAAACAATTTTATTGGATGAAAATTAGTTCCAATGAGAAAACTATCCTCTAACATTTAGTTAAACATGTGGGACAAATTAGGCTAAAATAAATAAATAAATGGCCGAAGAATCATAGATAACACTTGGTAAGCTGTGGTCCTGGGTACATTTAATCTGAAACATCTCTTCTGTGTATAAATGATTATGTCATAGCATTTGTCTTTAATTACAGTTCCCTTTCCAATAACTTGACTCATAGCATGTTTCTTGGTTAACCACAAAACTTGTAGTACAAGATTTTCAGTATAGATTTCTTTTAAAATCTTTAAAAAGAAAACACAAGCCCTGGCTCCTGAAAAATACTTCCCCTGACTAATTGTTATTTTTCCCAATCAGTATTATAATAACACTAATTGCTTCAAATTTGAGAACAAAACTAAAGATTGCTCACTTAAACACAAATATGATTTCAGCCTCTTGCTGCCATGCAAGTCCATCGTTAAATGAAATAATAAGGACATGGAATTTTCCCAGTGCTCAGTTTTTTGTTTTTTTTCTTGGCATAATTATTTTTGATGACAGATTATCAATGGAATGCCATGTTTACAACACTAGTTTCCATGTATTTCAGAAAAAAATGCAAGTAAATTTTCTTATAAAATTTCCATGTGAAAATCCACTGAAAGATTAATGTGCTTATTTTACTAAGTACATGTAATGTATTTTACTAAAGCATTGCTAAATTAGTTCAAGTGTAGAAATTAGTTATGTAATTAGAATATGTAAAAAAAAACTCCTCTTTTTTTATTATTAGCTTTTTATTGTTTGAACATTAACAGAACAAATTAGGATTCATTTGTACAAAACATGACAAATCCTTCAATTTTCATTGTACTTTCTTTAATGCTGCAACAATAATAAATGCGTTTAAACAGCCTAGCCTCTAGATGGTGCTTGAGTTTGGCATTGATAGGGAATAAAGAGTTCAGGTCTTGGCACAGGCCAAAGCAAATACATGCATTGGGGCCGATTTAAGAAGTAGCGTATGTCTTAAGACCGCTGCTCCTTAACTCTTCAGCCACCTCTGAGGTGGCAGACAGCAATTATCCAGATCAGATACGATCGGGATGATTGACACCACCTGCTAGCGGCTGATCTATTGCAGGGGATGGCATTGCACAAGCATTTCACTAGAAATGCTTGTGCAATGATAAATGCCGACAGGGTATGCTGATCATGTCCGCTCACACATTAATAAATTGGCTCTATTGCCTGAACATGTTGCACACTGACTTGTGACTGATTCCTTCATCACTTAACAGGGGGTTAAACAGACAGTTATATGAAAGCAATAGTGCATTTAACATTCTCTTTTTATACCTTTATGTCCCATTCACTACAATGGGCTCCATGTACTAAGCTGTCTGTGAGGTCTTCGTCACTATTTCCGTCTAAATTTCTGCGTGCGGATCAATAACCGTATGTACTATCCCACAAATCCATTGAAAACCTTATATTAACAAACGTCGAGCGAACTTGCCCGCAAATCTTGAATTCTCGTCTTTTTTGTAGCTAGAAAATACTCGCTCGACATAAATCTTGCACAAAACAGTAATTACTAAACTATCTATTTATACGCTCGTGAATTTATCCGCACCTACCTCGTTAAAAATCCCTCGCCAGCTAATAGGTGGCGAGCACCATAATAAACAATAGGGTCTATCAGATCAACGCCTACAACTGATTTAAAAGAGGTGTACAATTGAATGGTTACTCACTTTTGATCCTGTTAGCCATTATGGAGACACTTCTTCAACTTTATATTATTCGTCTGATGCAAATGAGGGGTAGAAGGCAAATTCGTCAACCTGATGCCCCAAATCCGGTTCGAAGAAGGCGATTACGAGTACAGCGGGTATTCCTTTCTCGGGTTCCTTTAGATGCCCTTTCCGATCGAGAGGTTATTCAAAGGTTCTGTCTGGATCGACATTCAATATTGTCTTTATATGCTCAAATAGCACATTTTCTAGAGTCTGTGACGGCTCGTTCAAGGGCCATTCCCGGAATACTCAAGTTTCTTGCTGCCTTGCACTTTTTTGCCACCGGATCATTTCAGGCAGTGTCCAGCGTCATCATTGGTTTCAGTCAGTCTGCCTTTTCTCGTCATCTTTCCAAAGTAATCGATGCACTCATGCATATATTCCCCGAATATGTTTGTCTACCATCTACCACAGAAGAGTGGCAATCGATAAAGTCGCAATTCTACAGTGTGGCTGGAATGCCAAATGTTCTTGGGGCAATAGACTGTACCCATATTGCAGTTCGACCGCCGCGGTTACGGGAGGAGATTTACCGCAACCAAAAGTCCTGCCATTCCTTGAATGTACAGATGGTTTGTGACCCCAAAATGAGAATAATCAGCGTGAGATCAAATTACCCTGGCTCCTGCCATGACGCTTATATCCTGCGGCAGACTGGACTGTACCAAAAATTCGAGAATGGGGAAATGCCAGAGGGATGGTTATTAGGTAAGCTTGAATTGAACTAAAAAAAAAAATTTTAAGGATTTTTAAAGAGCATGTAATTTTAAACGACTTTCAAATTGACTTTTTATTCTTTTTATATCACTTGCTGAAAATCATATCTAGATATATGCTCAATAGCTGCCGATTGGTTGCTGCACCTAGAGGCCTTATGTGATTGGCTCACACATGTGCATTGCTATTTTTTCAACAAAGGATATATAAATAAATTTAAAAAAAACACATTATATAATTAAATTTTTAATTTGTTACTATAAATTTATACTAATTTGACGCTAGCCTCAATAACTAATAAAAATTATTTTGTCTTTTTGGAATGACTTTTATTTTGTCTTTTTGGAATGACTTACATCAATATTTTTTTTTTAATTACAGGGGATGCCGGTTACCCTTGCTATGAATGGCTTCTGACACCCTATAATAACCCCCAACTCCGGAAACATATTCGTTTTAATGAAGCACACAAGAGCACAAGGGGTGTCATTGAAAGGACTTATGGATTGTTGAAAATGAGGTTCAGATGTCTGGACAGATCTGGCGGTGCAATGCAGTATTCTACAGAAAAAGTAGCAAGAATCATCTTAGTTTGCTGTGTCTTGCATAATATTGCCACCAAAAGAGGATGCCCCATTGATGACGATATTGCCATGCCTTTTAATGACTTTCCAGAAGAAATTTTCAGAGAAAACACAAGTAGACGTGGCATGGCCACAAGGGATATGGTTTCTAACCAATATTTTGACGATTGATCTTTCTCGACCAATTTTTTCCTCTTGTATGTAAATTGTGTTTTGCAGTTATGTGTTATTTTTTTTCAAATAAAATTTGTGTGCAACATCATCATATTGTTATTTCTTTGTAGCCCTTATTCTAAACAAACCTTATTTGCATTGGTCACACCCAAAAAATACATGAAACAGAATTTTTTTTAATGAAAATAATATAACAATTTATTTTAAGTTCAAAAGGCAACAAGAATAAGAATTATAACTATTTCTATCCTAATACAACTAATATATTTACATAACTAAAAAAGTACAACATTTATCTATACAAAAGGTTACATATTAGACTTACTATTCTACATTTAACCAGTGATTTTGTTACATAGTAATTGTATCAAATATAAATGAATCACAAAATTTGAGAATATATATATTAGTAGTGTTATCTGTGGTCAATAACCTAGGATATAGTGATGTACTAAAAAAACAATTATCCATGACGATATATTAATATCGTCATTGTTCATTCCTCATGCAAAATTTATCGTTCCAACAGAAATTTAATATAATTCTTGTTATTAATGGTTAGTCGGATCAACGATATTATTCATGTTACATTGTATTAGAAAAATAAAGATTCAACAAAAAATAATGCTACATTGTAAAAATAGTCATGCGTCAATTTGATTGACAAGTATAGTTGTGACGTCAGATACTAACATGTCGCTAACGGAGCCTTTCACAGCTGGAGAAATAGTCATTCTGGTATATGCAATGGAACGATATTTTCCTCATCGTATGGGAGGAGTTCGATTGGTAAAGCAGGACAGTCGTAATCATATTATATACGAAATGATAAGAAGGATGTATAGAGTATCAAAGATAAAAAGGACAAGACGTCAATGCCTAACGGCTAGATTTGGAGTTTTGTCGGTAACGACCCGAAAAACTAACGCCCGCGTTTTACTGGCCGCACCATAAAAATAACTCTGGTATCGAGAGTCCACATAAAGGCTGCGTTAGGCTCCAAAAAAGGAGCGTAGAGCATTTTTAACGCAGCTTCAACTCTCGATACCAGAGTTGCTTACGGACGCGGCCAGCCTCAAAAACGTGCTCGTGCACGATTCTCCCATATGAAACAATGGGGCTGTTTGAGCTGAAAAAAAAACCTAACACCTGCAAAAAAGCCGCGTTCAGCTCCTAACGCAGCCCCATTGTTTGCTATGCGGTAACCCTTCCGACGTCTGCACTTAACACTCTAACATGTACCCCGAGTCTAAACACCCCTAACCTTACACTTATTAACCCCTAATCTGCCGCCCCCGCTATCGCTGACCCCTGCATATTATTATTAACCCCTAATCTGCCGCTCCGTAAACCGCCGCTACTTACATTATCCCTATGTACCCCTAATCTGCTGCCCTAACATCGCCGACCCCTATATTATATTTATTAACCCCTAATCTGCCCTCCACAACGTCGCCTCCACCTGCCTACACTTATTAACCCCTAATCTGCCGACCGGACCGCACCGCTATTATAATAAAGTTATTAACCCCTAATCCGCCTCACTAACCCTATCATAAATAGTATTAACCCCTAATCTGCCCTCCCTAACATCGCCGACACCTAACTTCAATTATTAACCCCTAATCTGCCGACCGAATCTCGCCGCTATTCTAATAAATGTATTAACCCCTAAAGCTAAGTCTAACCCTAATACTAACACCCCCCTAAGTTAAATATAATTTAAATCTAACGAAATTAATTAACTCTTATTAAATAAATTATTCCTATTTAAAGCTAAATACTTACTTGTAAAATAAATCCTAATATAGCTACAATATTAATTATAATTATATTATAGCTATTTTAGGATTTATATTTATTTTACAGGTAACTTTGTATTTATTTTAACCAGGTACAATAGCTATTAAATAGTTAAGAACTATTTAATAGCTAAAATAGTTAAAATAATTAAAAATTTACCTGTAAAAGAAATCCTAACCTAAGTTACAAATAAACCTAACACTAGACTATCAATAAATTAATTAAATAAACTACATACAATTACCAATAATTAACCTAACACTACACTATCAATAAATTAATTAAATACAATTGCTACAAATAAATACAATTAAATAAACTAGCTAAAGTACAAAAATAAAAAAGAACTAAGTTACAAAAAATAAAAAAATATCTACAAACATAAGAAAAATATTACAACAATTTTAAACTAATTACACCTACTCTAAGCCCCCTAATAAAACAACAAAGCCCCCCAAAATAAAAAATGCCCTACCCTATTCTAAATTACTAAAGTTAAAAGCTCTTTTACCTTACCAGCCCTGAACAGGGCCCTTTGCGGGGCATGCCCCAAGAAGTTCAGCTCTTTTGCCTGTAAAAAAAAAACATACAATACCCCCCCCCAACATTACAACCCACCACCCACATACCCCTAATCTAACCCAAACCCCCCTTAAATAAACCTAACACTAAGCCCCTGAAGATCATCCTACCTTGTCTTCACCTCACCAGGTATCACCGATCCGTCCTGGCTCCAAAATCTTCATCCAACCCAAGCGGGGGTTGGCGATCCATCATCCGGTGCCTGAAGAGGTCCAGAAGAGGCTCCAAAGTCTTCATCCTATCCGGGAAGAAGAGGCGATCCGGACCGGCAACCATCTTGATCCAAGCGGCATCTTCTATCTTCATCCGATGACGACCGGCTCCATCCTGAAGACCTCCACCGCGGACCCATCTTCTTCCGGCGACGTCCAACTGCAGAATGATGGTTCCTTTAAGGGACGTCATCCAAGATGGCGTCCCTCGAATTCCGATTGGCTGATAGGATTCTATCAGCCAATCGGAATTAAGGTAGGAATATTCTGATTGGCTGATGGAATCAGCCAATCAGAATCAAGTTCAATCCGATTGGCTGATCCAATCAGCCAATCAGATTGAGCTCGCATTCTATTGGCTGATCGGAACAGCCAATAGAATGCAAGCTCAATCTGATTGGCTGATTGGATCAGCCAATCGGATTGAACTTGATTCTGATTGGCTGATTCCATCAGCCAATCAGAATATTCCTACCTTAATTCCGATTGGCTGATAGAATCCTATCAGCCAATCGGAATTCGAGGGACGCCATCTTGGATGACGTCCCTTAAAGGAACCGTCATTCTGCAGTTGGACGTCGCCGGAAGAAGATGGGTCCGCGGTGGAGGTCTTCAGGATGGAGCCGGTCGTCATCGGATGAAGATAGAAGATGCCGCTTGGATCAAGATGGTTGCCGGTCCGGATCGCCTCTTCTTCCCGGATAGGATGAAGACTTTGGAGCCTCTTCTGGACCTCTTCAGGCACCGGATGATGGATCGCCAACCCCCGCTTGGGTTGGATGAAGATTTTGGAGCCAGGACGGATCGGTGATACCTGGTGAGGTGAAGACAAGGTAGGATGATCTTCAGAGGCTTAGTGTTAGGTTTATTTAAGGGGGGTTTGGGTTAGATTAGGGGTATGTGGGTGGTGGGTTGTAATGTTGGGGGGGGAGTATTGTATGTTTTTTTTTTACAGGCAAAAGAGCTGAACTTCTTGGGGCATGCCCCGCAAAGGGCCCTGTTCAGGGCTGGTAAGGTAAAAGAGCTTTTAACTTTAGTAATTTAGAATAGGGTAGGGCATTTTTTATTTTGGGGGGCTTTGTTGTTTTATTAGGGGGCTTAGAGTAGGTGTAATTAGTTTAAAATTGTTGTAATATTTTTCTTATGTTTGTAGATATTTTTTTATTTTTTGTAACTTAGTTCTTTTTTATTTTTTGTACTTTAGCTAGTTTATTTAATTGTATTTATTTGTAGCAATTGTATTTAATTAATTTATTGATAGTGTAGTGTTAGGTTAATTGTAGGTAGTTTATCTAATTAATTTATTGATAGTATAGTGTTAGTTTTAATTGTAACTTAGTTTAGGATTTCTTTTACAGGTAAATTTGTAATTATTTTAACTATTTTAGCTATTAAATAGTTCTTAACTATTTAATAGCTATTGTACCTGGTTAAAATAAATACAAAGTTACCTGTAAAATAAATATAAATCCTAAAATAGCTATAATATAAATATAATTTATATTGTAGCTATATTAGGATTTGTTTTACAGGTAAGTATTTAGCTTTAAATAGGAATAATTTATTTAATAAGAGTTAATTTATTTAGTTAGATTTAAATTATATTTAACTTAGGGGGGGGTGTTAGTGTTAGGTTTAGACTTAGCTTTAGGGGTTAATACATTTATTAGAATAGCGGTGAGCTCCGGTCGGCAGATTAGGGGTTAATGTTTGAAGTTAGGTGTCGGCGATGTTAGGGAGGGCAGATTAGGGGTTAATACTATTTATTATAGGGTTAGTGAGGCGGATTAGGGGTTAATAACTTTATTATAGTAGCGCTCAGGTCCGCTCGGCAGATTAGGGGTTAATAAGTGTAGGTAGCTGGCGGAGACGTTGTGGGGGCAGATTAGGGGTTAATAAATATAATACAGGGGTCGGCGGTGTTAGGGGCAGCAGATTAGGGGTACATAGGGATAATGTAGCTGGCGGCGGCGTGCGGACGGCAGATTAGGGGTTAATAAGTGTAGGTAGCTGGCGGCGACGTTGTGGGGGGCAGATTAGGGGTTAATAAATATAATACAGGGGTCGGCGGTGTTAGGGGCAGCAGATTAGGGGTACATAAGGATAACGTAGGTGGCGGTCGGCAGATTAGGGGTTAAAAAATGTAATCGAGTGGCGGCGATGTGGGGAGACCTCGGTTTAGGGGTACATAGGTAGTTTATGGGTGTTAGTGTACTTTAGAGCACAGTAGTTAAGAGCTTTATGAACCGGCGTTAGCCCAGAAAGCTCTTAACTACTGACTTTTTTCCTGCGGCTGGAGTTTTGTCGTTAGATGTCTAACGCTCACTTCAGACACGACTCTAAATACCGGAGTTAGGAAGATCCCATTGAAAAGATAGGATACGCAATTGACGTAAGGGGATCTGCAATATGGAAAAGTCGCGGCTGAAAAGTGAGCGTTAGACCCTATTTTGAGTGACTCTAAATACCGGCGGTAGACTAAAACCAGCGTTAGGAGCCTCTAACGCTGGTTTTCACGGCTACCGCCAAACTCCAAATCTAGGTCTAAGAAAGTACAGCGATTTGAGGCGTAGGGAAACTAAGTATTACAATTCAATTAAACGACTAATAAGAAACTGTAAGTATAAATGTTTAGTGTTACTGATAGTAAGGTTCAATTGTAAACGTTATTGATAGTAAGTCCAATAACTGCGTGATCTTTTACCTTTCACCATTGATTTATTTGCAATAATAGTAGGAATAAGGGACAACACATTTGACTTTCAGTATTCTGTTAAAACTTTTCTATCTGAACATTGAAAGGCAAAAATTATGTTCATTGTTCCTTTAGCTTTAATAGACTGTTATTTAATTTTTCGCACCTTGTTTATAGTATCTTATTTTTTTTCTAAAGGTATTCACCTTTAAGTAAGCTATATACTTGTTGATTAAACTAGAATGTACTGTCTAATAAGCATTAAATTAATAATATTGACATCAAGATATCTCAAAATCCAATTTTACATTGATAATAGCATTCGATAATCGATTTAATCATATATTTTTAGTATTATTAATCAAGAAAATGTTTGTTTTTAGTATACCTTCAACTTGCATATATGAAATGAAAATTAACATCTATTAATCGTTACAACTATAAAAATAAAGTCAATTTTTACAAACAGATATGAAAAAATCAAAATCAAAAACTCAAAAAATTCCACGTTATTTACGAGAAATAAGGATTGAAACGCCAAATAGTGGGATCACTTCACCACCCCTTCCTTTGACACTTATGGACATACCAATGACTCCCAAAAATAACAGAGCAGTGAAAAAAATGGCTGTCAACACTCAAAAAGGTACATAACGATAGAACAGGGTTAACAATGTTTTATAAATTGTAAATAAAATAACTAATAATTAAAAAAAAATTATGTTTAATAATCTAATGCACATTTAGATATCCCTGGATGTTCTTATGAAGAAATTCCATCCGTTGAAAAAGAACATAATTATTATTTTGATCTTGAGGTCGATGAGCCATGCCCAAAAGATGATGATACTAATCTTGGAAGAGGTATTAGAATCTTTGTTTTTTAGGGAAGTGAAATATTGAAAAAATAATGTAATATTAAATTTCATTTTTTATATATTTATAAAAAGGTCAATCTTTGGACAAAGCGGTACAAGTGGAAATAGAATTGGATGGCATGGTATACCCAACAAGTAATGATATTGGACAAAACATGGTTCCTCCTAAAAAAAAATCTGATAGACAAAGGTATTTTATTTAGTTACCTTTGGCAAAAATCGAATAATTGTAAAAACAATAAATTAAAAAGTTAAAATTGTATTTATTTATTTTACTTTAGCCTCTGGTTCAAGCGATGTTTACACATTAGAGGAAAAAATTGTGCAGACAGAAAATGATATGGATATCATACCTCCCAAAGAAAATGAAGGTATATACAGATATCAATATATTATTTCTATTTTGTTATGTGATTAATATGTAAATTTAATTTATTTTTATTTATTTTAAGGTATAGAAGTTTTTGAAGAAAAAATCGATGAAAGCACACAAACTTTTTTGGATGATTACTTCAAAATTAAATTGGCAAAAATTAGGTCTACAATGGGAATGTTGATGGAGCAAGTTGATTTTTTGTACAAGAAATATGGCATTTAGTTTTTTTTTTAAATAAATCTTTTAAAGCACTTTCTATATTTTGTTTTGAAATTTTTTTTTACACATTTTGAAACATCCAAAAAATAAGGGATGATGATTGTTTGGTATAAAAATCGATTTTTTTTTTTGTTTTTTTACCATTTCATATAAAAAAAAAAAAATATTGTAAGCAATAAAAAAAAATTTCAATGAAAAATTTTTTTGATTCATTCTTTTTATTTAAATTTTAATAAAACACCAAAAATTATTTGTAAAAATATTAGTGGAACTCGAAAATAGAAATATATTTTGAACAAAAATATAAAATAAATTAAAAAGTGCAACATCAAAAACAGTATAAACTTAAGTTATTAATACAATTAATAAAGATGTCTATCACTACTGTCCTGGCCTATTGGGTTCAGAAGGACCCTGTCTTTCTCGAATAATGGACAGGAGAGAATTCATTGTTTGTTCTGCGAGGCGTAATGAACGGTTTATCTGTTCGTTGTGCTCCTCGTCCATTCGCCTCTGCCAATCAAACCTCTCTCTGTCTAACTGCAATTGTCTTTCTGCTAATGATGCACTTCGGTCCAGGTGTGCGATTATAACATTCTGTAACTCTCTATGATCCACCCTATATTGTCTAGCAAGAGAGATCATTTCATTGAGACAGACATCATCCACTTCTTCAATTTCATTGTTGCCAGGTACCACTGGTCTTTCATTAGATTGTGGTTCTGCTGGCTGTACATTTCCTTGAATTGTTGGTTCTTGTACTTCGGATTCATCAGGGACAGGTTGATGGATCTCCATTGGTTGTGCATCCATGATATCATCCAAAAATTCTGGGGTCTCACTTCCATGATCCCTGGATTGAAGTTCCTCCTCCTCAGGTCTTTCTGGTTGTACAGCAACCAGGTTTAAGATTACCTCCCTCGATGACTCTTCTGTATCTGTGATAATTAAAAAGAAAAAAATAAATATATATGAATATATTAAGATATTAATATATATATATAAATATAATGTATATATATATAAATATATATATATATATTAAAAAAAATAACCAAATATATATATATATATATATATATATATATATATATATATATATATATATATATCAATAAACAATATTTTAAATTTCTTTTTTAACGATTTTTGTTCATAAAAAACTAAACTACTAAATAAATATTTAGTAGCAGCTGTCAGGATGTACTATGGAATAAAAGGCAGCACTCACTGGTCATTTGTAACTAAAATTCAGCTGTTCATAACACAAAATTAAATAATCTTTCATGTTTTTTTTTTTTAGAAAATTAAATGAAGCTTTTGTATTATTAAATGCTCATTTTAATTTCAAATGACGAGTGATTGATGCCTTTTTATGATCTAAAATTGTAAATATATCTATCTATATATATAAATGTGTATATATATATATATATATATATACATATATATGTATATATATATATATATATATATATATAGATAGCGATATATATATTTTAATTTATATAAATATATATCTTTATATCTCAAAAAATATATTTGAAGATGTTGCTATCTTGATATTTATGTATAAGAAGAAAAAAAAAAAAAAAAGTAATGTATTAATAGTACAGATTCTCACCATCAAACAACCGTGGAGAACTTCCCGTCATGGTCCGAAAAAGATGTCCAAGGTCAGCTATGATAAAAAAATATATATATATATATATATATATTAACATAAAATTTCTTTAGTGAAAAATCCAAAATAAAAAAATAAAAATAAATCAATGTTATCTATATGGCCTAAGTGAGCAAACACTACCACGCTTTAAAAAGAAAACAAAAAAAAATGGAATTCAAGTAATTAGATCTTTTGAGAGAAAGCGAATTTCGGTTAGCTTTGACCAGTATGACCAGTGGAGAATGGAAAAAATGAAAATATATTGTTTACCTGTACCTCTACCAACACTTGTTTCAGGGGTGCTGGTCCTGATATCTGGAAGTGTATCAGCTGATAAAAAGGTATGGCTAGCAGATGATGTGCTTCGTATCGATTGTCCAGTAAGGACACCACCACTTGTCATCGACGTCCCAGAGGAGGTTGATGGAATGGCTGAAGCAGGGTCATCACCACCCCTAGCTGTCACGGATTGTGGTCGAGCTGTTAAGAGATAAATAAAATTAATCGTTATTCATGTTTAGATCCATAGAAGATTAATAAACAACTGATATTTTAAAATTTAAATAGTGGTTATTGAAAGGGACAGTGTAGCACACACAATAGTATCCAGGTTGAACAATTTGAATGTAAAAATTAAAAAAGTAAATATCTACAGACTAACCAATGTTTAATATTAAACAAACATTAATTCAAATTTGATTCAAGGATATTAAAAAATTTTGTAGACACTCAAGGTTGTTTGTATTGAAACGGTTTTGTAAAGCTTGTTTCTATTACTTAAAAATTGTTGAGTACTTTGTTTGACATAAAACAATAGTCCTGTGTTTATGTAATCTTTCATTCTATTCATTATTCATTCTATTCTATTCATTAATTTTATTCATTCATTGTATTATGTATCAACAAGCTGTTATAAGTGTTATTTGAACTTGTCATTTAATTACCTTGTTAACAATTAACTGTAAACGAAAAAGAGTCGTCTGCTCATTTGCTAATTAAATGACAAGTTCAAAGACTACTTATAACAGCTTGTTGATACATAATAAAATAGTTGAATGAATGAATAGAATGAATAGAATGAATAGAATGAAAGAATAATGAATAGAATGAAAGATTACATAAACACAGGACTATTGTTTTATGTGAAACCAACTATTCAAGATTTTTTAAATAATAGCATTTAAACACTCATTAATCTGCTGAAAAAACAATATCTTGATAATATTGTTATCTATGTACGACCCACAGAAAAAGTGGGTGTGTATATTCATTTATAAGTGTATTTTAGAAGTCAGTGTTTCTACATGTATAATTTTAAGCTAATAATTGTGAGTATCTGCATGTATAACAGTGTATCTTCATTTATTGAGAACATCGGCATGTATAGTGTGTGTGTGTATATGCATGAAATAAATATACACTAATGTTGGGAGTGTGTATCTGCCTGTGTAAGTGTATAATATTAGTGTGTGTGTATCTGCATGTATAAGTGTATATGTTTTTGTCTGTATACATGCTTGTCTAATGTATACTGTAACGTTTGTTTTTGGGAATTTGTAGGTTTATACTATGCAGGTGTATATGCATTTTATTATCATTTTAAAAAATATATTATTAAAACTAAAATTTGTCTACAAAAATATAGCACTGTATTTGCAAACGATCGTTGAATACAGAGCTCACATAGCAATAACATTGTTTGGCGCAGCTTTTGATTTGATGAATAGGGACATTAAACCACAAAAGATTTGTTCATCAGTCAGAAAGAAAATAAGATTTTAAAATAGATCGAAATTTACTTCCATTAAAGGCGTCTATTTTCAATTAGCTAGTAAGCAGTTCTAAATATGCTTTTCATCAAAGGATATCAAGATAATGAAGTAAATTAAATAAGAATTGTTATTTTTAAAGCAATACAAAAATAAAGCAGTAATAGGACTATATTCTGCATAATCAAAATTGGCGCCAATAAATATTGATTTTCCAAAATATAATTAAATGTTAAATATTTTTATAAACCGACTCCACTGGAAAATTACAATATGATCATCAGTCAATTTAAAAAATAGTAATTATATTAATGTTTTACATCTTCGGTCGCTATCACAATCATCTGTGATCATGAATATTACATTACATACGTTATTGGTTAAGCTATACAAAAATCTAGCAGTAATCTGCATTGATTTAACGTAATCAAAATTGACGCACCAAAAAATTGATTTGAAAAAATATCTTTACAAGATAGATATTTGGATAAACCAACTCTAATGGATAATTACAATATGATCATCATTCAATTTAAATAATAGTAATTTGATAAATGATTTACATCTTCGGTCGCTATCACAATCATCTGTGATCATGAATATTACATTACATACGTTATTGGTTAAGCTATACAAAAATCTAGCAGTAATCTGCATTGATTTAACGTAATCAAAATTGACGCACCAAAAAATTGATTTGACAAAATATCTTTACAAGATAGATATTTGTATAAACCAACTCTAATGGATAATTACAATATGATCAACATTCAATTTAAATAATAGTAATTCGATAAATGTTTTACCTCTTAGGTCGCTATCACAATCATCTGTGATCCCGACGATTACTTCTGGGCCTAGACGCTGCACCAGTCTCTGCTCATAATCATTAAGATCAGCGACATAAGCTGTTCCACCTCCGGTAGCACGAGTTGAATTTTTTTCTTTTGCCAATTTGGCTTTTGCAAATCGTTTGATGTCGTTGTACCGTTTTTTTATTTGGTCAACGTCCTTTTTCCCAGGTCCCTGAGTACTGACAGCATCACTTATCCGGGTCCATATACTTTTTTTACGGATACTAGAAGTTTGCTTCGCACGACAACCAAATAAATAGTCATACGAGTCTAGCACCATATCGACAAGAACCAGGTTCTGCTGATGTGAAAAGTGGGGATTCTTCGATTTGGACTGTGAATCAGATCGAGAAGTAGCCATACTTAATTTATCGATAAGAATAACAGTCAGTAAAGCTTCAAGTTCTTGAAATATGCAGTCTGAAAAACTTTATTAAATCGAGTTTATATAGTGCTGCAATATATTCCCGCGACAAAGCTGACGTTTCTGACACCTTGCAGTCACGTGGGACAAACATGACTGACAGGTTGTAAGCAATTAATAGTACATTCGCAAATAGCGAGGCGTCATATGTATGAATCATTCGCCAGTGCTCGATGCGGATTAGACGCGCCTTTTTTTTGGATAGTTTTTAGTACATATGGCGGGCGGGCAACATCTCGCTAGCTGCGAGTTAGAGCGAGTTGAGAAGACACGTTGTCAGCGAAAAAATTGATGCTTTAGTACATGGAGCCCAATGGCTTCCGAAAGTTCTGTCCCAGAATATTGTGTAGCCCAAGAGCAGGAACAGTTTACCCATTCCCAGAATAATGTAATTATTGACTGGGTTCTGGAATACCCTGAGTTCCTGTATGGTTCTCTTACAAGACAGACCTATACAGAAGTATGTCAACAATATAAATAAAAAACTTGTGACAACTTTGCAGATAAATATGTTTTTAAGACGTTTTATAACTGAATTTGATGTGCACAAGTATACTGTTAGCATTGTAATAGATGTGATTATAGGAAAGGGGAGGGGAAGAGACAAGAGCGCCATTTGGCTTATACCCAGAAATAAGAGAAAATTGCTGTTTTTAAAAGGTCTTTGCAAGAATAATTTTATTTATAAAACATATGTATAATTTTCATAGAAAGAGGTTGTGTGCGCTATCGAGATTGGAAATAGCTTTTAGACGTTAAATGATTCTTAGAACAATGTAAGTAACACCTTAATATCTCTATTTATAAGTCCAATGTTTGTAAGAATATATCAGATCTTATTGTTACTAGACTTTGTGTTGTTTGCCTAGCATTAATTAGAGATGATCGTGTTGTCACTCAGATTTACAATAGTAAGCGGTATTTTGAAAAGAGAGCGACAATCTAAGAATCCAAGCTGCAATATAAATAACTACAATGGCTAAAATGAGTAATATCTGATAAATTAATAGCCCAAAATAATCAATATGGTTGGCCAACTTTATCACCATAAAACATAATATATATATTAGAAAAATATCCTTATAAAAAATTCCTAGCTGCACAGTTCATAAAACATAGACAGTCTCTTTGTGAGATTATTTAGGCAGTTTCTCTTGTATACTGTCTGTTCATTAAAAAAATGTCCCAGTGTCTCAATTATTAACAACTGCACTTGTCGATATAGGTGGAATCTGTGTTTTATGAACTTTGCAACTATACAGCGGGTGGCACAAAAAAATCTGTCGGCATTAACAGCTGTAGAAGTATATATTGGCATATATATGCAACACTATATATATATATATATATATATATATATATATATATATATATATATATATATATATATATAAGTAGTATGTCATTTGCGAAACACTCTTTGTAAAGTACTAGGAATTTTTTATAAGGATATTTTTCTAATATATATATTATGTTTTATGGTGATAAGGCTGGCCAACCATATTGATTATTTTGGGCTATTAATTTATCAGATGTTACTCATTTTAGCCATTTTAGGTATTTATATTGCAGCTTGGTTTTTTAGATTGTCGCTCTCTTTTCAAAATACTGCTTACTATTGTAAATCTGAGTGACAACACGATCATCTCTAATTGATGCTAGGCAAACAACACAAAGTCTAGTAACAATAAGATCTGCTATATTCTTACAAACATTGGACTTATAAATAGAGATATTAAGGTGTTACTTACATTGTTCTAAGAATCATTTAACATTTAAAAGCTATTTCCAATCTCGATAGCGCATACAACCTCTTTCTATGATAACTATACATATGTTTTATAAATAAAATTATTCTTGCAAAGACCTTTTAAAAACAGCAATTTTCTCTTATTTCTGGGTATAAGCCAATTGGTGCTCTTGTCTCTTCCCCTCCCCTTTCCTAGGATCAATGTTGTTTGGAAGCTTAGAGGAAGCTCCCATAGATTCAAGAGCCTTTACCCTCACAGCGCGTATAGACTTGTTAAGTATCCAGTAGATGTGATTATACATTTCCTCTAACAAAAATAAAGCTCCATGATTGAGCTATTCTGGTCAGTATACTCACAATTGTAAAGTAATGTAACGGAACAGCAATGTTGGCCCTTTAACAACGTAGTAATCCCAGCTTTGATATTTAAGATTTGTTTATAGACACCCTATTTTTTTTTAAATGTCTTCCACCTAAAAACTGTAAAAAAAAAAAAAAGTGTAAATGTATTGATTAAAGGGACAGTCTTCACCAGAATTGTTATTGTATAAAAAGAGAGATAATACCTTTATTAACCATTCCTCAGTTTTGCGTAACTACCACTGTTATATGAATACACTTGACCACTGTAATTATCTTGTTTCTGAAGGGCCAATTTATCAAGATCCGTATGGCTCGCTGGACCGCTGCTTCATAACTTGTCCGTCTGCTCTGAGGCGGCAGACAGAAATCAACCCGATTGAATACGATCGGGTTGATTGACACCCCCTGCTAGCGGCTGCAAATCTGCAGGGGGTGGCATTGCACCAGCAGTTCACAAGAACTGCTGATGCAATAATAAATGCAGACAGCGTATGCTGTCGGCATTTATCTATGTGCAGCAGACATGATATGCTACATCGTACAATGTCCGCTCGCACAATGATAAATGTACCCCTAAGCCTCTACAGACTGCCCCCTTATCTCAGTTCTTTAGACAAACATGCATTTAAGTTAATCAGTGCTGACCCATAAATAAGAAATTAGCATATCAGCCTACCTAGATTTAGCTTTCCACAAAGAATACCAAAAGAGCAAAGCAAATTTGACGATAAAAGTCAAATGGAAAGTTGTTTAAAATGACATGTCATATCTGAATCATGAAATTTAAATTTTGACGAGACTGTCCCTTTAACAATAACTGATAACAGATAAATGGAGCACAAGGCCACTAACAAGGCTTACATTGATCTAATGACAATTGCACACATAATCAATACTATGAATATCTTATGATTTTCAAAACAGATGACTGCTTGTTGACTGTACTTAATAATTACAATTTGGGCAGAATTTAATGAGAATTTACACATGCAGTTAATGGTTTGATAATATGAGCCCATAGTTTTATTGAACTAATAGTGTAAAAACAAAATACTGCAGCACATTAGAACATTTTAGTATTGTGCTATATTAAAACTTGAGGTGGGTTCACATGGTTGTAAAGTGCTAAATGTTTGTGTGAAATCACCAAAAATAAAAAACAAAAAAATACAAAAAGAAGAGACTATGTAGAAACTACTGCACCCCCACAGAATGACCAAGGCTTCACCACAAGCTTAATATATTGAAAAATAAAATACCATACTGGGGGTCGATCCGATATAAAGCGTCGCCCGCAAAAGCCGGCGACGCCAATATTTACGCTGATTTGGTATCCTATATACGGCGTAACCTAGCAGTTACGCGCGTATATTTCTGCCGTCGCCCGTAGTTTTTTGGGCCATAGGCAGGTATACCAAACCAGCGCAGTTTGGTATCCAATATGCAGCGTAAGGACTTACGTGGCGAAAATGGAGAAAACTTACTCCATTTTCACCTCGCCACAAAAAGCAGCCGTAAGAAGCCTTACGCTGACTATTGGAGCCCCGTAACTCCCTAAACTGGCTGCTAAAATAAACCTAACACCTAACGCATGCGCAATGTCTATCTCCCTGTCAACCGCGATCTTCTAAAATAAACCTAACACCTAACGCATGCGCAATGTCTATCTCCCTGTCAACCGCGATCCACCCCCCCCGAAATCCCTAATAAAGTTATTACCCCCTAAACCGCCGCTCCCGGACCCCGCCGCCATCTACATAAACTAACCCCCTACTGTGAGCCCCTAAAACCGCCGCCATCTACCTTATCTATCCCCTAATTAGAACCCCTTACACCGCTGTCATCTACCTTATCTATCCCCTAATCTGACCCCTTACACCGCCGCCACCTATATAAAAATTATTAACCCCTAATTTAATCTACCTACCCCGCCGCCAGCTATGTTATCTATATTAACCCTAAGTATATTATAGTTAATATAGTTATTACATTATATATATTAACTATATTAACCCTAATTATATTAGGGTTAATATAGTTAATATAGTTACTATAGTATTTATATTAACTATATTAACTCTATCTAACCCTAACACCCCTAACTAAATTTATATTAAATTAATCTAATTAATTTATAAACTAAAATATTCCTATTTAAATCTAAATACTTACCTATAAAATAAACCCTAAGATAGCTACAATATAATTAATAATTACATTGTAGCTATGTTAGGGTTAATATTTATTTTACAGGTAAATTGTTAATTATTTTAACTAGGTATAATAGATATTAAATAGTTATTAACTATTTAATATCTACCTAGTTAAAATAATTACCCAATTACCTGTAAAATAAATCCTAACCTAAGTTACAAATACACCTACACTAGCAATAAATTTAATAAACTACAAACATCTATCTAAAAATACAATTAAATTAACTAAACTAAATTACAAAAAAAAACAAACACTAAATTACAAAAAATAAAAAAAAGATTACAAGATATTTAAGCTAATTACACCTATTCTAAGCCCCCTAATAAAATAATAAACCCCCAAAATAAAAAAAATTCCCTGCCCTATTCTAAATTCAACAAATTTCAAAGCTCTTTACCTTACCAGCCCTTAAAAGGGCCTTTTGTGGGGCATGCCCCAAAGAATTCAGCTCTTTTGCATACAACAAATACAATACCCCCCCCCCATTACAACCCACCACCCACATACCCCTATTCTAAACCCACCCAAACCCCCCTTAAAAAAGCCTAACACTACCCCCCTGAAGATCTCCCTACCTTGTCTTCACCACACCGGGCCGAACTCCTGATCCGATCCGGGCGATGTCTTCCTCCAAGCGGCAAAGAAGAATTCTTCCTCCGGCGATGTCATCCTCCAAGCGGCAAAGAAGAATTCTTCCTCCGGCGACGTCTTCCTCCAAGCGGCAGCAAAGTCTTCATTCTTCCGGCGGCATCTTCAATCTTCTTTCTTCGCTCCGCCGCCGCGGAGCATCCATCCCGGCCGACTGCTGAACTTGGAATGAGGTACCTTTAAATGACGTCATCCAAGATGGCGTCCGCCGAATTCCGATTGGCTGATAGGATTCTATCAGCCAATCGGAATTAAGTTAAAAAAATCTGATTGGCTGATTGAATCAGCCAATCAGATTCAAGTTCAATCCGATTGGCTGATCCAATCAGCCAATCAGATTGAGCTCGCATTCTATTGGCTGTTCCGATCAGCCAATAGAATGCGAGCTCAATCTGATTGGCTGATTGGATCAGCCAATCGGATTGAACTTGAATCTGATTGGCTGATTCAATCAGCCAATCAGATTTTTCTAACTTAATTCCGATTGGCTGATAGAATCCTATCAGCCAATCGGAATTCGGCGGACGCCATCTTGGATGACGTCATTTAAAGGTACCTCATTCCAAGTTCAGCAGTCGGCCGGGATGGATGCTCCGCGGCGGCGGAGCGAAGAAAGAAGATTGAAGATGCCGCCGGAAGAATGAAGACTTTGCTGCCGCTTGGAGGAAGACGTCGCCGGAGGAAGAATTCTTCTTTGCCGCTTGGAGGAAGACATCGCCCGGATCGGATCAGGAGTTCGGCCCGGTGTGGTGAAGACAAGGTAGGGAGATCTTCAGGGGGGTAGTGTTAGGCTTTTTTAAGGGGGGTTTGGGTGGTTTTAGAATAGGGGTATGTGGGTGGTGGGTTGTAATGGGGGGGGGGTTGTATTTGTTGTATGCAAAAGAGCTGAATTCTTTGGGGCATGCCCCACAAAAGGCCCTTTTAAGGGCTGGTAAGGTAAAGAGCTTTGAAATTTGTTGAATTTAGAATAGGGCAGGGAATTTTTTTTATTTTGGGGGTTTATTATTTTATTAGGGGGCTTAGAATAGGTGTAATTAGCTTAAATATCTTGTAATCTTTTTTTTATTTTTTGTAATTTAGTGTTTTTTTTTTTTGTAATTTAGTTTAGTTAATTTAATTGTATTTTTAGATAGATGTTTGTAGTTTATTAAATTTATTGATAGTGTAGGTGTATTTGTAACTTAGGTTAGGATTTATTTTACAGGTAATTGGGTAATTATTTTAACTAGGTAGATATTAAATAGTTAATAACTATTTAATATCTATTATACCTAGTTAAAATAATTAACAATTTACCTGTAAAATAAATATTAACCCTAACATAGCTACAATGTAATTATTAATTATATTGTAGCTATCTTAGGGTTTATTTTATAGGTAAGTATTTAGATTTAAATAGGAATATTTTAGTTTATAAATGAATTAGATTAATTTAATATAAATTTAGTTAGGGGTGTTAGGGTTAGATAGAGTTAATATAGTTAATATAAATACTATAGTAACTATATTAACTATATTAACCCTAATATAATTAGGGTTAATATAGTTAATATATATAATGTAATACCTATATTAACTATAATATACTTAGGGTTAATATAGATAATATAGCTGGCGGCGGGGTAGGTAGATTAAATTAGGGGTTAATCATTTTAATAGAGATGGCGGCGGTGTAAGGGGCTTACATTAGGGTTTAATAATTTTAATATAGATGGCGGCGGTGTTAGGGGCTCACTTTAGGGGGTTATAGATATAATATAGCTGGCGGCGGGGTATGGGAGCGGCGGTTTAGGGGTTAATAGCTTTTTTATTGTTAGGCTAGTGAGGGGGGATAGCGGATAGAGGGTTAGATAGTGCGGGCTATGTTAGGGAGGCGTGTTAGACAGTGCGGGCTATGTTAGGGAGGCGTGTTAGACAGTGCGGGTGTTTTAAACTTTAGTCAGGTTTTATAGGCGCCGGCAGTTTCTAACGTGCCGCAAGTCACTGGCGACGCCAGAAATTTGTACTTACGCAGATTTCTGGACATCGCTGGTTTGTGAGACTTACGGCACGTTAGCATCTGACGGCGACTTATATGGGATGGCTCGAGTTGCGAGCTGAAACTGCGGGCGACGCCGGTTCCCTCGCTTGCGCCGCAAACTGCGATCGATATCGGATCGCGCCCCATATTCGCAAAACATAATAAGTATACTAAAAAGAGGGCTGACAGCTACTACTGAATAGAAGCTAAATCACGCACATAAAAAGAGGTTTTGAACAGATTCAAATGTATTCCAGGTCACACATACTGGCTGAATATCAAACTCTATACAACTTAATTATAGCTTGCACTATTCAGTAAAAGTATAGGTCACGCAAAAAAATGTCAGACATATTAAGATTTACTTTTATTATCAAATAAGACCGCTGCTTCTTAACTGAGTTTCCGGTGAACCTGAAAGCTTGCATGGAAAAAGGGTCATCAGGGGCCATTCGGCCCTTGATAAATCGGCCCCATAGTTGTTTTTAATGTTTGTAATTGTAAAATATTTTCATGCCTGTTTTATTAGGGTAAAATAATTTTGCTAGATAGAGCAGAAATTGCCTCAATAGCCTCTCTGAGGCAAATGAGGGTTTGGTTGTGGGTTGTATGGGACATTCTGGCATCTTTTTCAAAGTTTTTGTCTTAAACCTCAATTGATGAGGATCTCTAATTTTCCTTTTCTTTCTTTATATAGCTTGACCTTTTTCAAAGTGTTGATTGTATATATGTGATTGTATATATGTGATTGTATATATGTTATTGTATATATGCGATTGTATATATGTGATTGTATATATGTGATTGTATATATGTTATTGTATATATGGTATTGTATATATGATATTGTATATATGTGATTGTATATATGTGATTGTATATATGTTATTGTATTTATGTGATTGTATATATGTTATTGTATATATGTGATTGTATATATATGATTGTATATATGTGATTGTATATATGTTATTGTATATATATGTGATTGTATATATGTGATTGTATATATGTGATTGTATATATGTTATTGTATATATGTGATTGTATATATGTTATTGTATATATGTTATTGTATATATGTGATTGTATATATATATGTTATTGTATTTATGTGATTGTATATATGTGATTGTATATATGTTATTGTATATATGTTATTGTATATATGTGATTGTATATATGTGATTTGTGATTGTATATATGTTATTGTATATATGTGATTGTATATATATATGTTATTGTATTTATGTGATTGTATATATGTGATTGTATATATGTGATTGTATATATGTTATTGTATATATGTGATTGTATATATGTTATTGTATATATGTGATTTGTGATTGTATATATGTTATTGTATATATGTGATTTGTGATTGTATATATGTTATTGTATATATGTGATTGTATATATGTGATTGTATATATGTGATTGTATATATGTGATTTGTGATTGCATATATGTTATTGTATATATGTGATTGTATATATATGTTATTGTATTTATGTGATTGTATATATGTGATTGTATATATGTGATTGTATATATATTATTGTATATATGTGATTGTATATATGTGATTGTATATATGTGATTGTATATATGTGATTTGTGATTGTATATATGTGATTATATATATGTGATTGTATATATATGTTATTTTATTTATGTGATTGTATATATGTGATTGTATATATGTGATTGTATATATGTTATTGTATATATGTGATTGTATATATGTGATTGTATATATGTGATTGTATATATGTGATTTGTGATTGTATATATGTGATTGTATTTATGTGATTGTATATATGTGATTGTATATATGTTATTGTATATATGTGTTTGTATATATGTGATTGTATTTATGTTATTGTATATATGTTATTGTATATATGTTATTGTATATATGTGATTGTATATATGTTATTGTATATATGTGATTGTATATATGTGATTGTATATATGTGATTGTATATATGTTATTGTATATATGTGATTGTATATATTTGATTGTGTATATATATATATATATATATATATATATGATTGTATATATGTGATTATATATATGTGATTGTATTTATGTGATTGTATATATGTTATTGTATATATGTTATTATATAAATTTGATTGTATATATGTGATTGTATATATGTGATTGTATATATGTTATTGTATATATGTGATTGTATATATGTAATTGTATATATGTGATTGTATATATGTTATTGTATATATGTGATTGTATATATATGATTGTATATATGGTATTGTATATATGATATTGTATATATGTGATTGTATATATGTGATTGTATATATGTTATTGTATTTATGTGATTGTATATATGTGATTGTATATATGTGATTGTATATATGTTATTGTATATATGTGATTGTATATATGTGATTGTATGTATGTTATAATGAACTGTTTAATGGAGGTTGCATTTTTCATATTTATTTGTTTTGTAAGGTTCTGAATGAATTTTTTTGTGTGATGCTGGTATCCTTGACAGTGAAACTTCTATGCAGCTAGAAGTTAATGGTTGTGAGACAGAAGTGGCTTCAATGGTTTCAATGATGCTGAACTTGCCACTCACTGATCTGATGAGGAGTGGTTACAAACCTTTATAAATTCTTCAGTCTTTGTGGCCGATTTATCAAGGGCTGAATGGCCCCAGATGCCCCTGTTTCCGTGCGAGCATTCAGGCTTAAGACCACTGCTCCATAACTGGTCCGCTGCCTCTGAGGCTGTGGTCTACAATCCACCCGGTCCTATACGATCGGGTTGATTGACACCCCCTGCTAGTGACCGACCAGAATTGCTTGTGCAATGTTAAATGCCGACAGCGTATGCTGTCGGCATTCAGCAATGTCTGTCAGACATGATACGCTGCAGCATATCATGTCGGACAGGCAATGATAAATCGGCCCCTTTAAGTGGTGAAGTTGCAGCAAGTTTTTTTTTTCAGTGAGATATCCGTTTCAGTAACACTTTGCTCACAAAATTGCCTGGAGATGCCATAACATCTATTTCTGACAAGTTCCATGTTCTGTTTACTAAAGGAATACCTGATTGCTGACTCTGCTTATAAGGATAGTGTACTGTAAAATGTTCTCCTCTTTAATGTGTCCCTGGTGATCAATTTTATCTGCTGGTGATGACATGTTTTACAAATAGCTACTATACCTTTATTTTGTCACATGATGAAATACTTGATTTTCCTGTTGAAATCTCCACCCATGCTTAAAGTTTCAGTACAGGAGTACTGGCTACAGTATATACCATAATAAGCAATACCAGTCAATACCTGGTTTATAAAAGTGCTTGATGTCAAAGCTGTGTTTGGCATGTCTTATGAAAGCAACACTTAACTGCTATTTATATATCAGGTACATTAGAAATGCTTTACCTAAACATTTTGCTTTGGTTGGAATGCGACTGTGCATTATTGTTTGTTCAAGGCCAAGTGCAAAATAACACTGTGTGTGTTATTTGTTGCTCTCAACTTGTAATATACACTTTGTTTGTTAGTTAGATATTCTAAATTCTAACAAACATACATGCTTCCTTGCAGCACAAATAGATATTTCCGCATCAGAGCTGACAATGTATTGTCTTGTGTTCACAGTTACTTTTCAAAGGGATGGCTCTTCAACCAATATTAACAGCCTTAAAATCTATACCTGGCGATGACACCTGCCTGCAATGATCAGGACAGTTTGGGTTTCCATGTGGGTGACCGGATTTCAAGGTGTCACAGGACTGGACATGCATATTTCTGGGTTTGGTATATACAGCCACTGTAGGGCCAGAGTTAGGACTGTGTCTCATCTTATAATTTACCTGGAGCTAAGATGCTCTCATAAGCAGCGGTTGCAGTGATGCTAACATCACTTAGTTCAGCCTCTGCGTGATGGCCGCTGGTCCTGGTCATAATTGTGGAACTCAGAATGATTCATCCAATCATGGCCATGCAATTGCAACTCAAGCAATTGTAACCAAAAATCATTAAGAACCGGTCCAGTCATGGTGGATACAATGTAAATGATTGGCTTTGCACTGGGGAACTCTTTAATCTGCATGTTTCACTTTTGAAGAGACATTAAAGGGACAGTCAACACTAAAATTGTTATTATTTAAAAATAAAGATCCATCCACCAGCTTTGCACAACCAACATTGTTAGATTAATATACTTTATAACATTTAAAACCTCTACATTTCTGCCTGTTTCTATGCCATTGAAAACACAGCCTCTTATCACACTCTTTCGTATTAGCCTTTTACAACAGGGGACTGCTAGTTCATGTGAGCCATATAAATAACATTGTGATCACGCCCGTGGTTTGTGGCAGACACTGCACTATAGTTAAAATGCAAGTCAATAGATAATAAATAAAAAGTCATGTGATCAGGGGGCTGTCAGAAGATGCTTAGATACAAGATAATCACAGAGGTAAAAAGTATATTAATATAACTGTGTGGGTTATGCAAACTGGGGAATGGGTAGTAAAGGGATTATCTATCTTTTAAAACAATAAAACTACTGGTGTAGACTGTCCCTTTAAATAACATGTTTCAGATAGAGAATGCAAATTTAAACAACATTCCAATTTACTTCTATTATTTATTTTGCTTATTTTTTTTAGATATCCTTTGTTGAAGAAATACCAATGCACATGGGTGAGCCAATCACACAAGGCTTCTATGTGCAGCAATCAGGAGCTACTGAGCGTATCTAGATATATTTTTCAGCAAAGATTATCAAGAGAATAAAAAAAATAGATAATAGAAGCAAATTAGAAAGTTGTTTAAAAATGCATGCTCTTTCTAAATCATGAAAGAAAAAATTTGGGTTACATGTCCCTTTAAGTGAGCTTCACTGTTTTACAGAAAATCAGCAAAAGAGAAAGCTTAGGGTTATTATATTCTTCATCCTTCAGGTATAGTTACAGCCCCCCTTTATGCTTTGCTTGTTTTACTCAAACATAGTGAAGTTGCTGTAAATCCCACCAGAGTAGGCAGATTGTGGCAGATCTCTCCTACAATAATAGATCTGTTGGTACACTGAGCTGACTCTGAGCAGCTAATATGTATTTATTAATCATCAGAGCATGAGAAGAAAGGTAACAATCTTATCACATCCGGAACCCCTTCCTGAGCTGCAATATGTCTTTAGTGTTATAACCGAGAAGACTATAATGAGGGCCAAAGCATCTCAGATAGGTTAACAAGACTTTCAAATACCTCTGATACATTGATGCATTACTGTAATGTCAAAACTGTCACTCATGATATTAATATTGTGGTGAAAATGTATTCATCATCACCACACCATATTTATGTGACGGCTCTACTGGTGCTGTAGCACATTCTAGCACTTATTTGATAGATTTTCCATTAACCAGATTAATAGACAGTGGCATATTTTGAGTTTATTTGACATCCAGTCCAGTCAGTGATTTCTTCTCATGTTGTTTAAAAATAAAGAAGCATGCTAAAAAATAAATCATAGTGGCGGGGGGCTCTTCTTATTTAAGGCCTATAGGCTAATATTCAAAACCTCACAGTCATGGAGAGAAATCACACAAAAACTTTTGGATTTTTAGACATTGTATTGTAATATAGAAGTCTCTGTTTCACATAAAGAAGACTACATAGCAACAAACATTTCTCAAGATAATATTTGTGTTTCTAAATGTTTTACTAATGAGACTTTTAGAATATCTCGCCTGAGCGGTGACATTTTCAATTTCAGGCCCTAAGACTGCTCAATTTGCTTTCATATAGGTAATATTTTTTTATCTACAGGCAGTTCGTCAAAGCACAAATATAGTCTTTCTAAAGTCAAAATCATTTAGAAAGCTGTGATTATCATCTGTTATGTTATTTAACCACAAAATATATGCAGATGGATCCATGTACTAAGCAGCGAAAGCTGCTGAGGTGACGAGGGAAAATTGCGAGAGCTCGCTCGCCCTCGGTGATTGACAATCCCTTCTCTCACGCGAGAGAAGAGGTAGGCATTACATGCTCACTTGAGCATGTAATGATATATACGGGCAGCAGATCTTGTTCGTATGTAGCGAATGCGAGTGGACATCTTCCCAAGTTGAGAATCTTGTCCGCTCACTCCTTCGTACATGGGGCTGATAGTGTATACTCTGTAAGACAAATGTGCGTGTGTTTGGCCTGACCTAAGGGTGGCAACCCTATCTATACCTCCTAAAACTTCTGATTGCTTGTATGCAATATATAAGACAGCGACAAGGGACTAACAGCATATCAAAATACATTTATTAAACTTGAATCACAAAAATATATAAATTTTTTACTTTATATGACTGCATTATATTAACATTTAAACACCAAATATATTTGTATTTTTAACATTTACTCATTCAATGTAATATCAATAGGACTGGGGTTTGTGTAATTTGTTTAAGTTCTCTATTTTTGTGAATATCCCCAGTGAATATTTTATTATATATTTTCACTAAGGGCAGTTGCAAAGCTGTCTTTATATTAATGGCAAATTTATTATTATTATTATTATTATTATTATTATTTTAGTAAATGTCGAAATAACAGTCATTTCTCTTGTTAAGTGTATCCAGTCCACGGATCATCCATTACTTATGGGATATATTCTCCTTCCCAACAGGAAGTTGCAAGAGTCCACCCACAGCAAAGCTGCTATATAGCTCCTCCCCTAACTGCCATTCCCAGTCATTCTCTTGCAAGTCTCAACATAGATAGGAGGTCGTGAGAGTCTGTGGTTTTTTATACTTAGTTTATTTCTTCAATCAAAAGTTTGTTATTTTTAAATGGCACCGGAGTGTGCTGTTTATCTCAGGCAGTATTTGGAAGAAGAATCTGCCTGCGTTTTTTCTATGATCTTAGCAGACGTAACTAAGATCCAGTTGCTGTTCTCACACATTCTGAGGAGTAAGGTACTTCAGAGGGGGAATGGCGTGCAGGTTTTCCTGCAAATAAGGTATGTGCAGTAAAATATTTTTCTAAGGAATGGAATTGACTAAGAAAATACTGCTGATACCGAAGTAATGTAAGTACAGCCTTTAAATGCAGTGAAAGCGACTGGTACCAGGCTGATTGATAGAGATATATGCTAAGGTATGTGCAGTAATATATTTTTCTAAGGAATGGAATTGACTAAGAAAATACTGCTGATACCGAAGTAATGTAAGTAAAGCCTTAAATGCAGTGATAGCGACTGGATCAGGCTTATTAATAGACATACATACTCTTATAAGAATGTGTTTTAAAACGTTTGCTGGCATGTTTAATCATTTTTTAACATATGTTTGGTGATAAAACTTATTGGGGCCTAATTTTTCCACATGGCTGGCTTAAATTTTGCATAGAAACAGTTATAGGGAAGGTAATCCACAGCTCAGCTGTGGCAGTTTTGTTGTGTCTGTTTAAAAAAAATGTCGTTTTTTTTTTTTTTATCTGTTTTTTGCATTAAGGGGTTAATCATCCATTTGCAAGTGGGTGCAATGCTCTGTTAACTTATTACATGTACTGTAAAAATTTCGTTTGATTTACTGCCTTTTTTCACTGTTTTTCAAATTTTGACAAAATTAGTTTCTCTTAAAGGCACAGTAACTTTTGTTATATTTGCTTGTTAACTTGATTTAAAGTGTTTTCCAAGCTTACTAGTCTCTTTATTAGTTCTAACATGTCTAACATAGAGGAGGCTCTGTGTTTATTATGTTTAAAGCTATGGTGGAACCCGATTTTAGAATGTGTACCAGATGTACTGATTTCATGTTAAACAATAAAGATCATTTTTTGTATTTAAAAACATTATCACCAGAGGATTCTGTCGAGGGGGAAGTTATGCCGACTAACTCTCCCCACGTGTCAGACCCTTTGACTCCCGCTTTAGGGACTCACGCTCAAATGGCGCCAAGTACATCAAGGGCACCCATAGCGTTTATTTTACCAGAGGATTCTGTCGAGGGGGAAGTTATGCCGACTAACTCTCCCCACGTGTCAGACCCTTTGACTCCCGCTCCAGGGACTCACGCTCAAATGGCGCCAAGTATATCAATGGCGCCCATAGCGTTTATTTTACAAGACATGGCAAAGGTTGTGTATAATACACTGGCAGCAGTATTAGTCAGACTACCTGAAATTAAAGGAAAGCAAAACAGCTCTGGGGGTAGATACAGAGCATACAGACGCTTTAAGAACCATGTCTGATACTACCTCACAATATGCTTAGTCTGTGGGTGATATTTGTGACTCAGGGAAGATGATTTAACCTGATTCTGATATTTCTACATTTAAAATTTATGCTTGAGAACCTCCACTTGTTGCTCAGGGAGGCTTTAGCTGCTCTGAATGAATGTGTACAATCGCAGTGCCAGAGAAATTGTGTAGACTGGATAAATAATATGCAGTGCCGGTGTGTACTTATGTTTTTCCAATACCTAAAGAGGTTTACTAAAATTTTTCATAAGGAATGGGATAGACCAGGTGTGCCGTTCTCTTCCCCTCCTATTTTTTAGAAGAATGTTTTCTAATAGTTGCCACCACACGGGACTTATGGCAGACAGTTCCTAAGGTGGAGAGAAGAGTTTCTACTCTAGCTAAGCGTACCACTACCTCTGGCGAGGACTGTTGTGCTTTTTTAGATCCAATGGATAAAAAATGTTTATTCAACAAGGTTTTATCCTGCAGCCCCTTGCACGCATTGCTCCTGTCACTGCTGCTGCGGCGTTCTGGTTTGAGTCTCTTGATGAGGCTTTACAGGCTCCATTGGATGAATATATTTGACAAGCTTAGAGCACTTAAGCTAGCCAATTCCTTTGTTTTCTGATGCCTTTGTTCCTTTGACTAGACTAACGGCTAAGAATTCTGTTTTTTACTATACTGGCGCGCAGAGCGCTATGGCTTATATCATGGTCAGCTGTCGTGACTTTAATAAATAAGCTACTTAACTTCCCTTCAAGGGGCAGACCCTATTCAGGCCTAGTTTGAAGGAGATTATTACTTATATCACTGGAGGAAAAGATCATGCCCTTCCTCAGGACAGGTCCAAATCAAGGGACAAAAAAGGCCTAATTTTCGTGCCTTTCGAAAATTCAAGGCAGGTGTGGCATCAACTTCCTCTAAGGCAAAATAAGAGGGAACTTTTGCTCAGTCCAAGGCGGTCTGGAGACAACCGGACCTGGAACAAAGATAATCCCTGGGCATTGGAAATTATACCCCAGAGATATCTTCTGGATTTCAAAGCTTTCCCCCCCAAAAAAGGGGAGTTTTTGCCTTTCACATTTATCTGCAAACCAGATAAAGAAAGAGACATTCTTGCATTGTGTACGTGACCCATTCAGTTCCAATAGAGGAACAGGGACACAGTTTTCCTCAAATCGGTTTGTGGTTCCCAAGGAAAGGAAACCTTCAGACCTATTTTGGATCTAAAAGATCTTAAACAAATTCTTTAGAATTCTATCATTTAAGATGGAAACTATTCGTACCATCTTAACTATGATCCAGGAGAGTCAATAGAGGACTACAATGGATTTGAAGGATGCTTATCCTCACATTACGATGCATAAAGATCACCATCGGTTTTTCAGGTTTGCCTTTCTAGACAGGCATTACCAGTTTGTAGCTCTTTCCTTTGGGTTAACTACAGCCCCTAGAATCTTTATGGAGGTTCTGGGGTCACTTTGGCGGTCCTTAGGCCGCGGGGCATAGAAGTGGCCCCTTATTTAGACGACATCCTGATACAGGCGTCAAACATCCAAGTTGCCAAGTCTCATACGGACGTAGTACTGGCATTTCTGAGATCGCATGGGTGGAAAGTGAACAAGGAAAGAGTTCTCTATCCCCAATATCAAGGGTTTCCCTCCTAGGGATTCTGATAGATTTTGTAGAAATTAAAATTTACCTGACGGAGTCCAGGTTGTCAAAGTTTCTAAATTTCTGCCGTGTTCTTCATTCCATCCGCGCCCTTTGGTGGCTCAGTACATGAATGTAATCGGCTTAATGGTAGCGGCAAGGGACATAGTACCGTTTGCACGCCTACATATCAGACCACTGCAACTATGCATGCTCAGCCAGAGGAACGGGGATTACACAGATTTGTTCTCCTGTTAAATCCGGACCAAGAAACCAGAGATTCTCTTCTCTGGTGACTATCTCGGGTCCATCTGTCCAAGGGTATGACCTTCCGCAGGTCAGATGGGACAATTGTTACAACAGATGCCAGCCTTTTAGGTTGGGATACAGTCTGGAACTCCCTGAAGGCTCAGGGATAGTGGACTCAGGAGGAGACCCTCCTTCTAATGAATATTCTGGAACTGGGAGCGATATTCCATGCTTTTCAGACTTGGCCTCAGTTAGCAACTCTGAGGTACATCATATTTCAGTCGGACAATATCACGACTGTGGCTTACATCAACCATCAAGGGGGAACAGAAGTTCCCTAGCAATGTTAGAAGTTATAAAATAATTCACTGGACAGAGACTCACTCTTGTCTAAAAGCTATCCCTATCCCAGGTGTTGAGAACTGGGAGGCAGATTTTCTAAGTCGTCAGACTTTTCATCCGGGGGAGTGGGAATTCCCTCCGGAGGGGTTTGCACAAGATCAAGCAGGAGAGTGCTTTGGTGCTTTTGACAGCGCCTGCGTGGCCACGCAGGACCTGGTATGCAGATCTCGTGGACATGTCATCCTTTCCACCACGGTCTCTGCTTCTGAGACAGGACCCTCTACCTCAGGGTCTTTTCAACCATCTAAATATAACTAATCTGAGATGGACTGCCTGGAGACAGAACGCTTGATGTTATCAAAGCATGGCTTCTCTGAGTCAGTAATTGATACCTTAATACAGGCATAAAAGCCTGTCTCTAGGAAAATTTAACATAAGATATGGTGTAAATATCTTATTGTTATGAATCCAAGGGTTACTCATGGAGTAAAGTCTGGATTCCCAGGATATTATCTTTTCTCCAAGATGATTTTGAGAAAAGGGTTGTCAGCTAGTTCTTTAAAAGGACAGATTTCTACTCTGTCTATTCTTTTGCACAAGCGTCTGGCAGGTATTCTAGACGTTCAGGCATTTGGTCAGGCTTTGGTTAGAACCAAGCCTGTGGTTAAAAATGTTGCTCCGCCATGGAGCTTAAAGCTGGTTCTTAAGGTTCTTCAAGGAGTTCCATTTGAACCTTTTCATTCCATAGATATCAAACTTCTATCTTGGAAAGTTCCTTTTTGGTAGCTATTTCCTCGGCTAATAGAGTCTCCGAGTTATCTGCGTTGCAATGTGATTCTCCTTATCTGGTTCTCCGTACGGATAAGGTAGTCCTGTGTACCAACCTGGGTTTTTACCTAAGGTGGTATCTAACAAGAATATCACTCAAGAGATTGTTGTTCCATTCTTGTATCCTAATCCTTCTTCAAAGAAGGAACGTCTATTACACAATTTGGACGTGGTTCGTGTTTTAAAGTTTTACTTACAAGCTACTACAGATTTTCATCAAACATTCCCCTTGTTTGTTGTCTATTCTGGACAGAGGAGAGGTCAAAGGACTTCAGCAACCTCTCTGTCTTTTTGGTTAAAAAGCATAATTCATTTAGCTTATGAGACTGCTGGACAGCAGCCTCCTGAAGGGATTACAGCTCATTCTACTAGAGCTGTGGTTTTCACTTGGGCCTTTTTTAAATGTGGCTTCTGTTGAACAGATTACAAGACGGAGTCTTGGTCTGCGTTTCATACTTTTTCAAATTTAACAAATTTGATAACTAGCTTCTTCGGAGGCTATTTTTGGGAGAAAGGGTTTTTTACAGGCAGTGGTAACTTCCGTTTAAGTACCTGCCTTGTCCCTCCCATCATCCGTGTACTTTAGCTTTGGTATTGGTATCCCATAAGTAATGGATGATCCGTGGACTGGATACACTTAACAAGAGAAAACATAATTTATGCTTACCTGATAAATTTATTTCTCTTGTAGTGTATCCAGTCCACGGCCCGCCCTGTCAGTTTAAGGCAGGTAATTTTTCCATTAAACTACAGTCACCACTGCACCCTATGGTTTTCCTTTCTCTGCATGTTTTCGGTCGAATGACTGGTAATGGCAGTTAGGGGAGGAGCTATATAGCAGCTTTGCTGTGGGTGGACTCTTGCAGCTTCCTGTTGGGAAGGAGAATATATCCCATAAGTAATGGATGATCCGTGGACTGGATACACTACAAGAGAAATAAATTTATCAGGTAAGCATAAATTATGTTTTTTTATTTTTTTATACAAACAAAAATTTCTTCTCATCTGATACCCTTTTTCATTTTCAATCAATTCTAAACAGAGAAACATTTTTTGGCTAGAAAATAAAACATATTCTCATATGTATCTGATTTTTAACAGCAAACATGATTTGTTGTTTATTAAAGTTTACATTAATATAAACAGCCAGATCTTTTGCCAAGTTTTTTTTTTTGTCCCTTTTGGAATTATTGAACATACCGTCAAATCGCCAGATTGTGTAATGATTGTTTTTGTTTTTGTTTTTTTCTAATCAAAAGAGGTGTGGCTGAGATGATTCATATAATCTGTTACAGTTGTTCTCAGTTTAACTCTGCAGTATTTCATAACCAGGCAAATGTTTTTTTTTTAGTAAAGTCCATGAGACTGTCTCAACAATTGAAAATGTTGAAAATATAAAAATGCTCCCTATATATTTTTTTCCAGGAGTTTTAAAAGGTACTATGATTGCAGCACAAGTTTATTCTACACTAAACCTAAAACAATTTTCAAAAAAATATTCTCGATTAACAGAAAAATATACATCATAAAAAGATCTATTTCTGAATTCACACTTTCATTTAGCCTACTGAAGTTACTATTAAATGAGAAAAACAGTTATTCCTCATGTCTGCTGGTCGCCAAGTAAAGCTGTTATCTAAAAAGTATGGTTGCTAGAGGCAAAGTTTGTCCTTACTGTTTTTAGACATATTCCACTGACTATAAATCCCATTGCTTCATTAAATGGACTCTACTGGCTTTTACTTAAAGTGATATAAAAGCACAAAAACGCGTTACAGCATTTTAGTATTGCTCTGTTGCTTACATACAACCCTAGCAAACAGCTACATTACGAGTTTTGCGTTATGAGTGAAAAAGCCTCATAACGCAGCTTTTTCACTACCACTGCTATTAGTCTTGCAGGCATAGGCGTACCGCACACTTTTTTGGCAGTAACGCAATGTAATTATTGCACCTTTCAAAAAGTCCTTTTTCAATGGGACTCCCATAGCGCCGGTATTACAAGTTTTGCCTGGGAGGCCAAAAAGTGAGCGGTACACTCTATAACCACAAGATCCGTACCACCATCTAAAGTCAGTAGTTATGAGTTTTACGTTACAAATCTGTAGTATAATACTCATAACTAAAGTGTTACAAAGTACACTAACACCCATAAACTACCTATTAACCCCTAAACCGTGGCCCTCCCGCATCGCAAACACTATAATAAAATGATTAACCCCTAATCTGGCGCTCTGGACATCGCAGCTACTATAATAAACATATTAACCCCTAAACCGCTGCACTCCCGCATCACAAACACTAGTTAAATATTATTAACCCCTAATCTACCGCCTCCAATGTCACCGCCACTATACTAAAGTTATTAACCCCTAAACCTAACCCTAAGTCTAACCCTAACACCCCTAACTTTAATATAATTAAAATAAATCTAAATAAAAATGACTATCATACTAAATAATTCCTATTTAAAACTAAATACTTACCTGTAAAATAAAACCTAAGCTAGCTACAATATAAATAATAGTTACATTGTAGCTAGCTTAAGTTTTATTACTATTTCACAGGCAAGTTTGTATTTATTTTAACTAGGTAGACTAGTCAGTAAATAGTTATTAACTATTTACTAGCTACCTAGTTAAAATAAATACAGATTTACATGTAAAATAAAACCTAACCTGTCTTACACTAACACCTAACATTACATTGCAATTAAATAAATTGCATTAATTAAATACAATGACTAAATTACAAAAAATAAATAAACACTAAATCACACAAAATAAAGAAGAAATTATCAAATATTTAAACTAATTAAACCTAATCTAATAGCCCTATCTTTGGGGCATTGCCCCAAAGAAATCGTCTCTTTTACCTGTAAAAAAAATACAAACAACCCCCCAACAGTAAAACCCACCATTTAGCTCTTTTTCGCTGCCCAAAATCCTAATCTAAAAATAAAACCCACTCAATAAACCCTTAATAAAACCTAACACTAACCCCCGAAGATCCACTTACAGTTTTTGAAGACCGGACATCCATCCTCAACGTAGCCAGGAGAAGTCTTCATCTAAGCGGGCAGAAGTCCTCAACGAAGTCGGGAGAAGTCTTCATCCAAGCGGGTAGAAGTCCTCAACGAAGCCGGGAGAAGTCTTCATCCAAGCGGGCAGAAGTCCTCAACGAAGCCGGCAGAAGTCTTCATCCAGACGGCATCTTCTATCTTCATCCTTCCGACATGGAGCGGCTCCATCTTCAAGACATCCGGCACGGAGCATCCTCTTCTTTCTAAGGCTCTTCAAGAATGAAGTTTCCTTTAAATAACATCATCCAAGATGGCGTCCCTTGAATTCTGATTGGCTGATAGAATTCTATCAGCCAATCGGAATTAAAGGTGAAAAATTCCTATTGACTGATGAAATCAGCCAATAGGATTGAGCTTCAATCCTATTGGCTGATCCAATCAGCCAATAGGATTGAGCCTGCATTCTATTGGCTGATTGGAACAGCGAGCTCAATCCTATTGGAAGGATGAAGATAGAAGATACAGGTAAAAGAGCTGATTTATTTGGGTCAATGCCCCGCAAAAGGCCCTTTTAAGGGCTATTGGCAGTTTGGTTTAGGCTAGGGTTTTTTTTATTTTGGGGGTGCTTTTTTATTTTGATAGGGCTATTAGATTATGTGTAATTAGTTTAAATATTTGATAATTTCTTTTTTTATTTTGTGTGATTTAGTGTTTTTTTTTTTGTAATTTAGTTAATAGTATTTAATTAATGTAATTTAGTTAATTGTAGTGTAATGTTAGGTGTTAGTGTAAGACAGGTTAGGTTTTATTTTACAAGTAACTTTGTATTTATTTTAACTAGGTAGCTAGTAAATAGTTAATAACTATTTACTAACTAGTCTACCTAGTTAAAATAAATACAAACTTGCCTGTGAAATAAAAATGAAACCTAAGCTAGCTACAATGTAACTGTTAGTTAAAGATAGGGGTGTTAGAGTTAGGTTTAGGGGTTAATATATTTATTTAGTGTTAGTGATGTGGGAGGCCAGAGGCCAGAGGTTTAAGGGTTGATAACTTTAGTATAGTGGTTGCGGCGACCTTGGGGTAGCAGATTAGGGGTTAATAAGTGTAATGTAGGTGTTGGCGATGTCGGGGGTGGCAGATTAGGGGTTAATAAGTGTAATGTAGGTGTCGGCGATGTTGGGGCGGCAGATTAGGGGTTAATAAGTGTAATGTAGGTGGCAGCGATGTCGGGGACGGCAGATTAGAGGTCTTTAGACGCAGGGTTTATGTTAGGGTGTTAGGTTTAAACATAACTTTTCTCTCCCCATAGGAATCAATGGGGCTACGCTACCAAGCTTTACGCTCCGTTATTGCAGGTTTTAGGCTTTTTTTTAGTCGGCTCTCCCCATTGATGTCTATGGGTAAATCGTGCACGAGCACGTTAAACCAGCTCAAAGGAGCTCTGGTATTTGTGTGCGGTATGGAGCTCAACACTGCCATATTGCTTGCTAACGCAGGGTTTTGCAAACCTGTAATAGCCTCGCTATTAAAGGTGAGCGGTGGAAATAACTTGCAAATTATTACTGAGCCGCTCATAACGCAAAACTCGTAATCTGGCCGAAAGTGTTTAAACACATAGTTAAAGTCAGATCCAGAACACCAATGCACTACTGAGAACTAGCAGAACACATCAATGACAAGAGGCATATGTGCATAACCACCAATCAATCACTATCTAACTCAGAGTAGTTGCACTTTGTTGCACTTGAGCCTACCTGGGTATGATTTTGAACAAAGGATAAAAAACCCCCAAAGTAAACGATAATAAAAGTAAATGGAAAAGTCTCTAAAACGTGCATGCTCTATATGAGTTATGAAAGTTTAATATTGACTTTCATGTCATTTTAATCATGAGCTTGAAATAAATTCAAATTACAAGACATATCTGTTGTGTTGCTATATAATAATATATCAGCCAAATCTAAATGTTCTTTTTTTTTATTTAACAT